>NC_143200.1:6887500-7041250 GCF_051530095.1 Phoenix dactylifera
ACCTCCCCGCAACCACCGCCGCAAAATCAGGCGAGATCCGGCGGAAGCGAGCGGACGGTTGAAGGTTGAAGATGATCTACAGTACGGGTAAGATTTGCACCCGTTAGCCCGTTAACCCATTATCCATTAACCCGAGTCATTTCAAAAAAAAAAAAAAAAAAAAAAATTTGCGGGTCGGACTGTCCTAGTGGGTTGGGTCTGTTAACCCGATAACCCGGCAACCCGACTTGATTCAAAAAAAAAAAAAAAAAAAAAAAAAGAAGCTGCACGTGACGCGTAAGTCACGCACGTGCTCTTCCCTTTCCCCTTTCCTTATTTTCCCGATTTCTTCTTGGGTTTTCCGACCACCGTTTCTGCCATCCCCGCCGCTCCTTCTCAGCCGTCACCACTTACGCCCACCTCCTCCGCCACCCACTCTGCCGTCCACTGCTATCTGCGCTCCCGCCCGTTTCCACAGCCGCTGCTATCTCTGCTGCGTGCACCACCGCGCCGCGCGCCGCCCCCGCTCTTCCGTGCCGCCGCTCGCCGCTGTTAGTCGCCGCCGCGCCGCCGCCTGCTAGTTGCTGCCGCACTGCCGCGCCGCCGGGTTGCTCTCACCGCCGCGCCGCCGCGTTGCCGCCGCTCGCCGCTATTAGTCGCCGCCGCGCCGCCGCCTGCTGCCGCACTGCCGCGCCGCCGAGTTGCTCTCACCGCCGCGCCGCCGCCGACTGCTGCACCACCACTGCCGGTTCTGACAGCCATCACCACAGACCGTTCCACCGTCCCTGCTATCAGTTGCTCCGACCACCTCCACCGGGCCCTGCAACGCCGTGACCTTCTTCCCATCATCATCTCAGCTGGAACATCTTCGGCAAGCACAGGCCTCAATCAGCTCTGGTATCAACTCTGTTTCCCCTCCCCGCCGGTTAAATCTGTTCATTTAAGTTGGCATTAATTATCAAATTTTGTGCTTGGTGATTAAGTTCCATATATTCCAACACATGCAACCACATACATCCACAAGACAACCAGAAACCCTAGTAGTCACATTTCCTTAATATTAACTGGGGAGCTAGATCAAATCGAGGAGACATATGTGGCTCCGTGACACCTTGCATAGTCAGAGAACTTGGTACTACTTGTTTGCAGCTACTTGTTGGCCTGCGTATTTTATTAATTTTCAGTTTGCAATAACTATTTGCTAGGGAGTAGTTTTAGTTTATATTGAGCATTTACTTTGCAATTGTGAATTCATTTCATGCATTAGGTCTACTTAGGAACCTTTACAGTTGGTCGGCTCATACATTTGGTCATTCATTTTATGCATCTACGTAGTGGTCGTGTCGCATCTCATCTTGAGTTTTCCCTAGACATGGATTCCAAAATTGAAGCCCTATTAAAAGCTATCCACGACACTAATGATCAAGTCCAAAACACTAATGCCCAAGTTCAAAAAACTAATATTCAAGTCCAAAATACGAATGCCCAAGTCCAAGCAAACAACGCCCAAATTCATGACCTAACCACAATGTCCACCCAGGTTAATGCTCGACTCGATTCAATTGAGGCTTCACTTTAAAGGGTTATTGAATCCCAAAAGGTTAGTACTCCCCATTTACCGGATCTTGATGAGGACGATACCCTAGAACAAATCCTAGAACAACAAGGTTCGGTTCGGCAGGGCAACTTTGATCATAGGTCTGTTCCAGGTCACCATTATGCCTACCCTCGCCCTAGAGGACCTGGTCCCATTCCTCCTGTTGATAGAGGTCACCGACATACCGTAGAATCTAGAGAGCCTCGTGACCCTGATGAAGATGTAATGCGAGGCATTAGGATTGAAGCCCCCACTTTCGATGGTCGTCTTGATCCGAAGGTCTTCTCCGATTGGCTACACGAAATGGATCACTTCTTTGAGTGGTACAATCTGTCGGAAGAGAAAAAGGTCCGATTCGCTAAAATGAAACTCCTTGGTCGAGCTAAGTTGTTTTGGCAAAACACCGAACAACTGTTAGCCAGGAGACATCAACCTGCTATTACCGATTGGGTAGAGATGAAAGAAAAATTAAAGGAAAAATATCTTCCATTAAGTTATCAATCTGACCTCCTAGATCGATGGAACAATTTACGACAAGGCAGCCGCACAGCTACTGATTACATCGCCCAATTTGATGAATTTATGATGCGAAGTAATATAGCTGAAGATGAACGTATGATCTTAAGCCGGTTTCGACGAGGCCTAAATGATGAGCTGAGGAAAGAACTTGTCCTTCGTGAAGTGGCCACCTTAGACCAAGCATATACATTCGTGCAAAACTACGAACAATTCTCCAAATCTGTGTTTGCTAGGCGCCCTGACACCAGGCGTGTTCCCACTAGTGCCCAACCATCTGGACCCAAAACCCCAGTCAGTTCTGTCCCACCTAAGCCCTTTTCTTCTCCCCCAATCCAAAATCGAGATATTAAAGGCAAAGGAATTTTAGGTGAACCTCCTAAAACAAGCTCAAGAATTCAGTGCTTTAAATGCCAAGGGTTTGGTCATGTTGCCTCCCAATGTGCAAATCAGACCCTTGTTATTGATGCACATGAACAGAAGGATGACATAGCTAATTTGGAGGAACAAATTTATGAGCCTAATTTAGATGATATTCAAGATGTCGAAGATGAACCCGAGGACGAATCACACACTTTAGGTTGTATCCGACCTACTCTCCAGATAATTGCCCATGAACCTGACCGATCCACTGTGAATGTAGTAAGGTGTGCAATTACCCAGCCTAAAGAGACTGATGACTGGAGACGAACCTCAATTTTCCACACTTACATTAAATGCGGCGAAAAAGACTGTAAAGTTATCATTGATAGCGGGAGCTGCATTAATGCGATCTCTTCCAGCATTGTCGCCCGCTTGGGTCTGACTCCTGTGTCCCAACCTCAACCTTATAAGGTCTCCTGGATCGACACGTCGTCCATTCACATTAAGGAACGGTGTCTTGTACCTATTCAAATCCTCTCTTATAAAGACACTGTCTGGTGTGACGTACTCCCAATGGACGTAGGTCACCTGATATTAGGTAGGCCTTGGTTGTTCGATCTCGATGTCACCATCTACGGTCGAACTAACTCTTGCTCCTTTGTATTCCAGGGTAGAAAGATTAAGCTTAATCCTTTACGGCCCAAAACGCTAAATAAGAGTACAGACAAGAGTAAATCAAAGGGGAAGGAACTGCATATCCTTAACCCCACGGAATTTGAGAGGAACGTCTTTAAGGACTCTCCGGTGTTTGCCCTGCTAGTTAAAGAACTTCAGCCACATCTTAAAAGCACATTATCGGCTGAATCCCTCGCTATTCTCGAGGAGTTCAAAGAAGTTTTTCCGGAAGACCTTCCAGATCATTTACCCCCTTTGCGTGATATTCAGCACGCCATTGATCTAGTCCCGGGAGCTACCCTTCCTAACCTGCCCCATTATCGGATGAACCCTTCTGATCATGCAGAGCTCCTAAAGCAAATTAACGAGCTTCTACAAAAGGGATTTATTCGAGAGAGTCTAAGTCCTTGTGCCGTACCTGCCCTTCTTACTCCAAAAAAGGATGGGACTTGGTGAATGTGTGTAGACAGTCGGGCTATTAATAGAATCACGGTCAAATACCGTTTTCCTATTCCCCGGCTCGACGATATGCTGGATATGATGGCAGGTGCCTCGATTTTCTCCAAGATTGACTTAAAAAGTGGCTACCATCAAATCCGGATTCGTCCAGAAGATGAATGGAAGACAGCCTTCAAGACAAAAGATGGCCTCTATGAGTGGCTGGTAATGCCTTTCGGCCTCTCAAACGCTCCAAGTACATTTATGCGAGTAATGACTCAAGTACTCCGACCTTTTATGGGCAAATTTTTAGTCGTGTACTTTGACGATATCCTTATTTATAGTCAAACTAAGGAGCAACATTTAGGCCATTTAAGGCAAGTTTGTACGACTTTACGCAACGAGAGCCTCTATGCTAACCTTAAGAAGTGTTCATTTTTCACTACTCACGTAAACTTTTTAGGGTATATAGTCTCCTCTGAGGGTTTATCTGCTGATCCTGCGAAAATCACCGCAATTGTTGAATGGCCTGAACCTAGGAATATTACTGACATCCGTAGTTTTCACGGCCTGGCCACAT
The DNA here is from genome assembly GCF_051530095.1 of Phoenix dactylifera. NCBI lineage: Eukaryota > Viridiplantae > Streptophyta > Magnoliopsida > Arecales > Arecaceae > Phoenix > Phoenix dactylifera. The sequence goes on from NC_143200.1 coordinate 6,891,649, forward strand.
TTTACCGTCGTTTCATTAAGGGCTTCAGTACACTTATGTCACCTATCACTGATTGTCTTAAACGAGGTGATTTTCAGTGGACACGCGCAGCCGCTAAAGCATTTAATGACATTAAGAAAAAAATGACGGAAGCGCCAGTTATGCGACTCCCTGATTTTAACAAAGTTTTTGAGGTGGAATGTGATGCATCTGGCTTAGGAATAGGTGGTGTGCTTAGTCAAGAACGTCATCCTATAGCCTATTTTAGTGAAAAGCTGAATGAGGCTAGACAAAGATATTCCACCTATGACAAGAAATTTTATGCCATAGTCCAGGCCCTACGGTATTGGCGACATTATCTCCTTCCTAATGAATTTGTTCTCTATTCTGACCATGAAGCACTTCGTTTTCTTAATTCCCAGAAAAAACTTAATCATCGACATGCCAAGTGGGTTCAGTTCCTCCAGGATTACACTTTTGTCCTCAAGCATATGTCGGGTGCTGTGAACAAAGCTGCTGATGCGTTAAGTCGTCGAGTAACTCTGTTGTCCGCCATGTCTGTTTCCATCACCGGTTTTGATAGACTTAAGCTCGATTACTTGTCTTGCCCAGATTTTGGCCAACTCTATAATGCCCTTGCTGATGGACAAGGACCTTTGATTGATGGTGTTTATCTACAAGACGGGTACTTGTTCAAAGCTTCCAAGCTCTGCATTCCGCGCACTTCCGTGCGCGATTTCTTGATATGGGAAGTACATGCCGGTGGTCTCTCTGGACATTTTGGCCGTGATAAGACCATAGAAGAAGTTGAACGTCAATTTTTTTGGCCAAGTTTGAAACGGGATGTTGCTAAAATTGTGGGACAGTGTCGCACGTGTCAACTAGCTAAGCACCAAAAACAAAATACTGGCCTATACACTCCGTTACCTGTCCCAGATCGCCCTTGGCTTGACCTTAGTATCGACTTCGTACTCGGCCTTCCTCGCACATTTCGGAAACATGACTCCATTTTTGTGGTTGTGGATCGTTTTTCTAAAATGGCCCACTTCCTTCCTTGTTCCAAAACTTCTGATGCCTCTCGAGTAGCCAAGATATTTTTTGATGAGATTGTTAAGTTATACGGTTTACCAAAAACCATTGTCTCCGATAGGGATGTCCGTTTCATGAGCTATTTTTGGAAAACCTTGTGGCATCTGGTTGGCACCAAACTTAAATTTTCTACGGCTTATCATCCTCAAACCGATGGCCAAACCGAAGTCGTCAACCGAAGTCTAGGTAACCTTCTGCGTAGTCTAGTCGGGGATCACAATCGTAACTGGGATTCTATTCTGCCTGTCGCCCAATTTGCATATAATTCGTCAGTCAATAGATCTATCGGGATGAGTCCATTCGAAGTGGTCCATGGTTATAAAGCTCGCAAACCTGTAGATCTTCTACCTATGTCCCCCCATATTCGCATTTCTGAGTCTGCACATGCATTTGCACAGCACATTCATAATCTGCATCAGGAAATTAGCAAGCGCATTCATATGAGTAATGCTCAATATAAGCTACAAGCTGATTCTCATAAGCGAGATAAATCATTTCAAACTGGGGATTATGTGATGATACGTATTCGGCCTGAGCGGTTTCCATCTGGAACCGTCAAGAAACTGCAGGCTCGTAGTGCTGGGCCCTTTCGAGTATTGCAACGCGTGGGTACTAATGCTTACGTTCTTGATCTTCCCTCTGATTTTGGTATTAGCTCCACTTTTAATATTGAGGATTTGGTTGCTTACAAGGGCCCCCTTTCTATTCCTACTGATCCTTTCGCTCCGCCATCACTTGAGCTTGATGATACTCCTCCTCTTGATTCCATCCCATCCCCGACCAAGCTAGCTTTACCGCCAGCACAAAAAGAACATATTGATGCCATTTTAGATGAGCAGACTGTTTCTACCAGTGATGGGGGTGTTCAGCGTTTTCTGGTTCGTTGGCGAGGACGCCCGGAGTCTGATACTACATGGATTACCCGTGCGGAGTTACAGCGCATTGACCCAGATCTTTTGGAGTACTACCAGAGTCATTCGTCGGGGTCGACTTCTTCTTACCCGGGGGGAGTTGGTGCGGACACGAATACTGGACTGATTATTTTGCGGGATTATGGTTGTCGCAGGAAGACGGTCCAGCCACTTTCATTGTGGCTGGATTGATTGATGTTTTTCTTTTATTATTATTTATTTTATGTGGATCGGATTAGTTTGCATATTGTCTTGTGAGGACCTCTTTCGAATTGTTTTTTTTTGTTGGGACTTATTTGTTATTTGGTGGCCCTATATATATATAGGGCATGCATTTGTTATTTTTTTTTAAGGAATGATGATGAATGAAAATTAGCCTCCTTGTCTTCTTCTTCCCCTTCTCTTTTTCCCCTCTTCTTCTTCCCCTCCTCTTCTTCCCCCTTCCCTCTTCTTCCTGCAGTTGTCCTGCATCACATGTGGGGCCGAGTTTAGATGAGAAGCCCAATTGAGTGGGTTTCGAGGGTGTTTAATTCGCTTGTGATCTTAGTATTTTCTTCCAAATTTATTCCATCACTAATTGCATGATGAGATAGAAAATGGATAGATGATATATTTCCCATCTATTAGCATTGGTTTTTTTTTAAACGACCGGCACTTTTTTAAAAAAAATCAGGAGCAAAGAACGAAACAAGGCTCGGTATTTCTTTAGAAGAAGAACTTATAAAATAATACGATATAGAAGTTTTTATTTGTTGTATTCCTGTAATTATGCATCGTAATCAAGGTTTTGATTTATTCCTTGGGGACGACAAAGAGGCACATGCGACTCTATAAATTCTTAACACCCAAACTATTTTCATAGCGAATTTTATTTCTTTTTTTTTTTTATCTCATAGCACCCAATTCAAGAGGCATAGGTTTTGGTTCAGCGATTGGAATTAATGCTTAGCTTGCTTCTGCCAAGCTTATCTTTGGACATATATTAGCCATACATGGTGACAAGTGCTTCTTCCGATAGTTTTAATTTTTCCTCACCAAGAGCATCGGTAATGGCAAAAAGATAGCAGAAGAGACTCGTGCTCGAAGCATTGAAAGAATGATAGCAAGACAGGGTAGCCATGCAGAATGAAGAGGTTGTTTAGCATCCGGGTACGTGGCCTCGGAAATATGGCGAGAGATATGCTAAAGAAAAATAGGCATCTTCTAGCAAGAGTACATATGCATTTCCTCCTACATGGTCAATAATTCCATGAGGACCAACCAGGATGCTTTGCCTGCAATTTCTTGAATGTTCAGGTCCATAGGACCTTGTGTGTCTTCGTTTGAATTGAACATTCTTGGACTATTGATGAGCTTGGTCCCGAGACACTTCGCTATTCCTGCAATCTTTCTGATGCCTTCTTCATGTATCTGCTTTATACGCTGGGAGAAGTCCCACCTTTGATTCAAGCTCTGCCTGATAGTGGTAATGGTATCAGGTCTAGTGGCTGACATGGAGTCAAGTCCTGCTATTGACGGTGATCGGCCTATAGCACAGTTGATGCTGTCGTTTGTATGCAAAATCGGTATCCTTGAACTTCTATTAACCACTTCTATCTACCCATCAATTTGTAGATGGAAGGTGCTCCAAAATTGTAGCTTAGTACCTTATCTAGTTCGTAGTATCTTCCAAAAATGGCTGGTGACCTTGACATCTCCGCCGGATAGGACTCCATATAGGCAAGATACTTTCTTTGAAAAAGAGGCAAAATGAAACTTATACGTAGATATCTTGCATGGAATGAAGTGAGTCATCTTAAAAAATAGATTTACCACCACAAATATAGAATCATATGATCTTTTTATCCTAGGTAACCCTAGTTCGGAGTCCATGCCCGAATCTTGCTAAAAGACGTGTGCATAGAGCCGAAGTGTGGATACCTTGGAGTTGGTTGCCCTTCGTAAGACTTGGCTTGAAGAATGTGGCTTGACAAATGTGCGTATTTTATCATGACCAAAGTATCTAGCTAGTCATGGTTATTATCTATGGGTATATCTAATTCTAAGATAAGCTGGGATAAGTTTTTTTTTGGATAAATAATTTTTATCTGCATGTCATATTTGGTTGTATCATTGTATAACTGACAGTACGTTGAATTTGTTCGGGTGTAAAGTTGAAGCCATCTCTGGCTGGGTTCACTTTTTTGAAAAAATTAAACAATATTTTTGCTCATTTCATAAATAGGGGTGGGATGAAGAGTGACGATCACCCAAATTCAAGGAGACCAAATAACCATCGTTACCTAGTTATCCCTGGCTTAAATTCATAGGGGATTCCATCCTTGTTGAGAGATGCAAGGAAGTCTCCCCTCACACCTTCCAGCCCTACGAGCGAAGCTGCTGGTGTGGCTGGGTCCTACAAAGCTTATACCAGTATCATGGCCATTTTTCCAGGCTCCACTGTCTCTTTTCATCAACTACTGTATCTTGAGCACCATTATCTACTAAACCCTTCATCTATGCACACATGCCCATCATTGGAACCAACTGGCCCATCTCATAAGTTCTTCAGCTTTTGCACCCACACAAATTCAAAACCCTAGATACATATGACAAAAAGACTCTTCCTTAAGACCGAGAGAAATAGGGCATCAGAACACTGCAGCAGGAGAGGTTGCCAATCTACAATTTTACTGGATTAATGCTATATCAATCAACATTTGCCATACCGGTCGTTATCAATACATAACGACTGTACCATATCTGTACCAAAACAATATGTAATACTGTACCGGACACATCAACGTTATAATAGAATAGTACTGAAAACTGGTATTAAGACAGTGAATCTTATGGTTATCAAACAGAACGTCATTCAGCTACTAAAGAGTGCAGATAAAAGAATCAGAACCACACTTGGTCCCCAATCCACATGGCCCTAAGCAGCTTCAACAATGCTCTGGCCTTGACTTTGCGGCCACTGGCTCTGGAGAAGCAGCAGCTATATAAACAACCCTGTGTTTAAGCCACCATTCTCAGCATGCCGACTCGCTATACAAGATCGTTAGCGATCCAAGCATGCTCACTTCCCTGTTGAACAGATAGGACTCTGAAAACCATCTTCACAAGGAGGCTGACAGCATTAGAATTCATTCTCATAAACTTCATACCAAGAAGCTCCAATATGGCCAAGGCTTGAGAAACATTTTGTTTGAGTTGAATTCGGAAGATACATGATCACACCATCGATAATATCCGAATTGGGTCAAGCAGGGTGGAAATGGGAATGTTAGGACTCAAAAAAGGAGTCAAAGAAATAAGCAAGGATTAAGCATCAATGAACCAACCAGACAATCCACAGAAAATGAGACCTACAGAAAAGCGCACAAATTTCCTGATACCACTTGACTAATGACACTCAAAAACACTTCATAAAGGATGGTTCAGAAATAACATAGGATATGCAAAGCAGTTAAGATCCATTGCAGAGTCTACAATTCTGAAATTTCTGGTTAAGAACAGTTCTGATACATTATATTAACATATATGTACAAGTGGTTTTTCAAGATCAAACTTTGAATCTTTTTCAAGCCATTTCAAGTCATACCAGCTCAGTAAGCATGGGGATATAGAGCCACCCTACTCGGGCGTTGGGCTTGGAGGGCACAAGCACAGTGCACAGATGTGAGGTTGAGGCACCCACTGATGATAAGCGAATGCCTTTCAGGACAGGTATGGAGTGCAGGGAATGAGTCACAAACAGCCTGAACAGCAGGAGGCGTTAAGGCTGTGCATTGACTAATGTTGAGTTTCATAAGCCCTTCCTTCTCATCGCTGCTGTTTTGCATAGGACCCCGCAGCTCACGCTTGCTCTTCACACGACTATTTGCCAGTGAATACATAGCCCTGTCAGTGATGTTCTGGCAATAATACAAGCCCAAGGATCTCAGTCGTGGACAACCGTTTGCTAATGCAATAACACTTTCATCTGCAGTGAACAAAGAAAGCCCAATGGATAAATTATAGGGTTGGATTATGGCTATAGTAAATCTCTCTTTGCTTCACAAAATGGAAAGACAAGACTGCAAATGTCCATTGCAAGCATAATCTACCGTTGTACTTATTAAGAGCACAATAGAACAGTATGAAACAGTGTTGTTTGAATCAATTGTGATGCACAAGACAGAATTGATGATGCAAATGAACAAATTGATTAGTGGCGGACCAACATGCAAATTCATGATCATAAGAATTGTGTATTTCATTGTGCACATAAGTCCAGATCGTTGTTTCTTATAACATGCGATGTTAGTTCAACTACCTAACAGGGTAACAGAGAAAGATAGGGTCATGATGGCTGCTCTATGCTATGAACTATCTATTAATGCTTGATGAATTCTCCAACTTGATTCTTCTATGAGGATTATCCCTTCAACTGCATCAAGCACATCCTCAAGTCGCCATGTATGACTCCCACTCATCCCAATTTTAAGACGCATCAAATCCAGGGCCAAGTTTCCTAGAGAAACAAATTGTTGTTTATTCCAGAATATGAAGCTGACAAGAAAGTAAATTAGTTGTTGATATACGTTAAGATGGCCCAAGCTGAAAAAGTTGGCTCACATTTGTTTGCAGGCAATAAAACACTGTTGATAGCAGGCGAATAAAGTAAAACCACATCATTAGTTAGTTAGGGGATTATCAAACATTATTTTGTTGTAATAAAAAAATGTTTATTGATTGAATTTAGGAAACCGACTCTAGCATAAGTCAGCCATGCTGATTGTAAGACTAAAATTTAGATTTGATGTTGCTTTCTATCACTTTGACTTTAAAATTGATACATACACACACACACACACACACACACATATATATATATATATAGACATATACATATATATCTATACATATGCATATACATATACGTATATAAATCATATATATGTGTATACATACATGTATCTATGTATACATACATGCATATATGTATACATGTATATATCCATATCCGTACAATTGCTCGCCTCAATCCATTATTTATCCAAACAGGTCATGTAATATCTCAAAATCCCTTTCATCTATTTTTTTCTCACATCAATCACCCCTGCTTGTGTACAAAGCAGTGATTACAATGATGGACCTCATAATAGGGGAAACAAAAGTGATAGTGTTTTGCAACATGCAAGTGCCAGTCTTCATCAAAATGTCATTTTGTAGTTTTATACATCAAAGGACTGGCATATCTGGAGCGAGGGACTTGTAGGGGTGGAGATGAGCTCAACATGAGGGAGCCGGATGATGCAGGACAACTGCAGGAAGGAGAGGGGAGAGGGGAGAGGGAAGAGGGAAGAAGAGGAGGGGGAAGAAGAAGAGGAGGAGAAGAGGAGGGGGAGGAAGAAGAACGAGACTTCTCACCTGGTTCTCACCATGGCTTCACATCAGGGCTTCAGAAAGAAAGACGGCTAATTTTCATTCATCATTCATCAAAATCCTAAACATGAAGGTGGACCTATATATATAGGGTCACAAAATAACAAATAGACCCCTACAAATAAAACAATCTCGAAAAGGCCCTAAAATGATAATATGCAAATAAACCCAAATGACAATATGCAAATAAACCCAATCAACATAAAATAAATCCAACTAAAATAAATTAATCTAAAATAAAATCAGGCTGGCTGAATCGGCTGAGACCCGCTGAGCTGGCTGGATCCTGTGGCGACCAGCTAACCTGGCACTGGTGTCCGCAGCAACTCTCCCCAAGTGGAAAGAAGTTGATCTCGACGAAAGCGGCTCGGTAAAGCCCCGGTAATACTCCAACAAGTCCGGATCAATCGACGGCATCTCCTCGTGCTGGATCCAAGTGTAACCAGACTTTGGTCGTCCACGCAAACGAACCAGAAAACGCTGGATGCCTCCATCACTGCCAAAAACTATTTGCTCGGCTAAAATAGAATCAATATACTCTTTTTGTGCTCGATGGAGGAGAAAAGAAAACAAAGATGGCATGGAATCATTAATAGGATAAACATCGGGTGCAGGAGAGCGGGCAGCAAAAGAGTCAATAGAGATTGCAACCAAATCTTCAATATTAAAAGTAAGGCTATGACCAAAATCAAATAGAAAGTCAATGGCATAGGCGTCAGTGCCATCCTTGTGTAACACGCTGAATGGTCCAATACTAAGAGACTGCAATTCCTTAAGACGGATCATTACGTAACCCTAAGTTTGAAATTCTTTAGCATGAAAATCAACTTGCATCTTATATTGAGCAGTACATACATGAATGCCCTTATGAATTTCCTAATGCAACTTATGAATGTGTTGTGTAAATGCATATGCAGGCTCAGAAATCCTAACATCAGTTTCGATGGTTGTGCGAGGGCATATCTAACTACACTCATGGTGGATTGATCAGACTTGCTATCTGACTGTGCAAGCGAGCTAGGTGTAGTGTGGGTGCATCCTAGGGTTTCAGGGTTGTCATTACACTCTTCCTCAATATCCCGAATGTCATCGAAGTTTGGCTCATAGATTTGCTCCTCTAAGTCATCTGTGTCACCAAACTGCTCTTGCTGAGCAATAACGAAAGATTTGTTAGCACATTAGGAGGCAACATGACCAAAACCTTGGCATTTGTAACACCGAATTTTGGAATGTGGTATGGGAGGCTCACCAAGCATTCCTTTGTCGTTAGTGTCTCGGCTTGGGACATAGGCAGTAGGAACGGGCCTAGGAGTAGTGGACCCTACAGAAGATTTAGGCCCTAAGAAATTAGGGCCCGTGGAAGTGCTCCGTGTGTCAGGGCGCCTTACAAATGTGAACTTAGTGTTCCATCGGTTAAGGAGATCGTCCTGATAGTTATGAAGTAGGTATTTTTCTTTAAGTCTCTCTTTCATCTCTACCCAATCAGTTATTACATACTGATATCTTCTAGCTAACAGTTGTTCCGTGTTTTTCCAGAAAAGCTTAGCTTGACCAATGAGCTTCATTCTGGCAAACCGGACCTTCTTGTTGTCAGACAAATTGTACCACTCAAAGAAGTGGTCCATTTCGTGTAACCAGTCTGAGAAGACTTTTGGGTCAAGACGACCCTCAAAAGTGGGGGCTTCAACCCTAATGCCTCTCATTACATCTTCATCAGGGTCATGAGGTTCTCTGGGCTCTACGTTATGTCGGTAACCTTTATCAATATTAGGGAAGGGACCGGGTCCTCTAGGGCGAGGGTAGGCATGATGATGATCTGAAACAGACCTATTACCAAAGTTATCCTGCCGAACAGAGTCTTGTTGTTCTAGAATTTGTTCTAGGGTTTCATCCCCTTCAAGACCCAGTAAATGGGAGGCACTAGCTTCCTTGGATTCAATAACCCTCTGAAGTGAAGCCTCAATTGAATCAAGTCGGGCATTAACCTGGATGGACATTGTGGTTAGGTCATGAATATGGGCATTATTGGCTTGGACTTGGGCATTAGTGTCTTGGATAGCTTTTAATAGAGCTTCAATTTTGGAATCCATGTCTAGTTAGGACTCAGAATGAGATGCGACACGACCACTACGTAGATGCATAAAATGAATGAAGATATGTATGATCCTACCAACTATAGAGGTTTCTAAGTAGACTTAATGCATGAAAGTAATTTGAAATTGCAAAGTATATGCTCAATATAATCAGAAGCTAACTCTAGCAATTGAAATTGGTTTTGTAATAAATCCAGATAAATAGTTGCAGTCAAATAGTACTAGTTTTCAGTGTTGCAAGGCTGCACATAGCCTCGAAGAACTCCCAAAAATTAGGTACCTTACAATTAATAGCAAAGATAGGCCACTACTACGGTTTTGGTGTTGTTTGGAGTGGATGTGTTGAATTTTCAGAAAAAAATATCAATAGAACACAGAAGAGTAAATTAATTCTAAATTTAGACAAACAAATAAAATTTGCAGTAAGGGAAGAAGCCTGACCTGGGCTGGGGCGACAATCAAAGTACGGTAAGTCGACTCGTCAGATGGCGCGAATCTGGTCGAATCACAGCAACCGGTGTGGTCTGATTGGCCTGTGAACAAAAGAGATGTTGTGGGCCGTTGCAAAAAGGCCTGCTGGACCTGATGCCTGATGGAGGGGTATGTTGGGCCTTTGATGTGAAGAAGGGGTGGAGAGGTGGTGGATCGGGCCTGTGTAGGGGCGAGGCGCGTGGACTTGGGCCTGTGAAACGGGCAGGATGAAATGGAAAAATAAATGAAAAAAAAAACTGCCGGTTGAAAGGATCGGCCCGTGAGAGGGAAGGGTGAGCTGTGGTGAAGTGGGTTTCTGTTTTTGGGCGGGGGTGATCCGAGAGGGTGGAGGAACGGTGGGGTGCAATGGAAGGCGAGGAGGGGCCTGCGAGGGGAGGGAAGATGGCGGACGGGCAGGGCGGCGCTGCGGTGGAGCTCAGCGGCGGTGGAGATGGTGCGGCGGCAGCAGAGGAGACGAAGGATGGTGGGGGCTCGGGCGGCAGCAAGGGAAGAGGAAGTGGCGGCGGGTGGCGGCGGCGGCGAGGGCGGCAAGGCCGGAGGGGGCGACAGCAGCGGCGGCTAGGGTGGCGCGGCGCTTCAAGGGCGGCGAGACGCGGCGAAGAGGAGGCCACGGAAAGTAGAAGAGGAACCAGGTATTTTTTTGTCTTTTTTTTCTTTTTTTTTCCTTTTTTTTCTCAACAAGCACGTGCAGTCACCTGCTCTTTTTTTTTGTTTAAACCCGACCGAATTCGGGTTAGCTGGGAATCCGCTCCGGTAGCCCGCCTCTGATCCGGCTCCTTCGTGGGGCGTTGAGGAGAAGTTGCTACATGTTTCCTTGGATCGCAGAGCGTGGTAACAGCCGGACGTGGGTCTCGGATGGCGATGAAACAGCCACGGTCAAGGGGCGCCCGGATGTGGAGCGGTGCTTCTCATCGGTTTCGGGTGACAGTGGCAGCAGCACAGGATGGCGGTGCAGCATCGGGTCACTCGGTTTTTTTTTTCACTTAGACAGGAAGACGGGGGGGCACTTCCCAACTGGAAGAGAGGGCGGCGGCACGGCAAAGAGACGGCAGGCGCAGGCGGTGTGGCGGGGTTGAGGGATGGTGGCAGCGGTGGGTGTGGGCGCGGCGACGGGGAAGGGCCAACCAACGAAGGGGTTGTTCCCCCTTTTTCTGGTGTGAGATCCGAGAGAGAGGAAGGAGGCAACAGAAGAGTTTTTTTGTAGCCTGACCCACAACAGCCTAGAAAAGAAGAGGGTTTTGGCAACAGAGGCAAAACCGGATGCTCTAATACCAAAGCTGATACAGGATAACTGCAGGAAGGAGAGGGAAAAGGAAAGAAGAGGAAGGGGAAGAAGAAGAGGAGGAGAAGAGGAGGGGGAGGAAGAAGAACCAAGCCTTTAACCTAGTTCTCGTCATGGCTTCACACCAGAGCTTCTGAAAGAAAGAGGGCTAATTTTCATTCATCATTCATCAAAATCCTAAACATGAAGGTGGACCCATATATATAGAGTCATAAAATAACAAATAGACCCCTACAAATAAAACAATCCCAAAAGGCCCTAAAATGACGATATGCAAATAAACTCAAAAGACAATATGCAAATAAGCCCAATCAACATAAAATAAATCCAACTAAAATAAATCAATCTAGAATAAAATCAAGCTGGCTGAATCGGCTGGGACCTGCTAAGCTGGCTGGATCCTGTGGCGACCGGCTGATCTGGCACTGGTGTCCACACCACCGGACCTACCTCAGCTTGGTTCAAATAGCTTGTGCCTAGCTCGATCTTGGCTAGGTAGATATAGAGCAAGCTTGAGCTTAGCTTGGTCAGGCTTGAAAAAGGAATGGGCCAAAGGGTTGAGCCCCACAGCAAAGGTTGAGTGGCCAGCAGGGGTGTGGTGGAGGAGGGTGGCCGTCTGGCCATACAAAGAAATTGTCATAGTCAAGAAGGGGCCCACTCACTTAGAAATCATGGCAGGTCGGTCTGCTTTAATTACCTCAAAGCCCAAGCCTCATTTCAGCCGCTTATCTAAAGGCTGGGAACAAGATGATTTAACTCTTTTCCCTCAACTACGTTCAGCTGTTGTCATCGATTTAAGGGAGAATTCAGAGAGGTGGCCACCAAATCTTTAATCAAAAATAATTATAAGATTAAAGGAACAGTTTCATAGATAAAGAACAAATTGGCACTGTATACTTATAATAAATTTTATTTCTTATAATAAATTTTATTTACTTATTTTGAGCTATATCTCATGCCTGGTTCGTTATGTTTCAAGCTGAAATAGCTGGCTCATGTTTTGCTCATTCAATAATCGAGTGAACTCATTGCAAGCTCAAATTTCAGCTGAACATGAGCTACTCATCAACAGCTTGCTCATTCAACAGCCCTAACGACTAGTGTTTCCACAAGCATCTTTACGTGAAGTTCTATTTTCTTATACCACTCACACAACTTGGTAACAGAAAAATCAACAAGCCGATGGGAAGAATTTACTTCTCTCTCTCTCTCTCTCTCTCTCTATCTCTCTCTCTCTCTCTCTCTCTCTCTCTCTCTCTCTCTCTTTCTCTCTCTTATATAAGCAAGGTAGGGTTTGAAAAGTTTAGAGGTAGCTGCGAAGAACAAAAATATTGCTTCGAAGTTTCAAGCATTTGTCTCTTTTATACCTACATCTACACATATTTCTAATCAAAATAAGATTTCCTACAAACTTATATGGCGTTATGTGACTACATCAAAATGTACACAGATTTTGTGTTATTGGACATGCCATGTACTATTATGTGAAGTCCTTTACTCTTTTTACATCAATATGGCATTAGAGCAAAAGATCTTTAATGCTATTCCAATGGCTGATATTATTCATGAACATGATTGACAATTTTATATGTGCAACTCAATCTTGTCGCCTAATATCTGAAAAAAATTGAAATTTCTGGGAAGGTGGTAACTGGGTGAGAATCTAGATATAGAAGGAAAAATGAGCAGGCAGCTATGAAGTAACGGTAAAACTTCTCATTGTGGTTTCTTTGACCATGGTAGCTGGTCCGTATTAGAAATAAGAAAAAAGAATGACTAGAAGAACCCGAGTAATGAAGGAGAAGCGATAAAGAAAGATAAAACTATGATAACAGATGTTCAAGTTCTGTAATAGTGATCTGAATACAAGAGAAATAACAATAGAAGAGAGTAACATGAAAGAGCTTACTACTGTGATATTTTTTGTATTCAAGAATTTGCAGCAGATTGAGATCACGACATTCTGCTGCTGCTTCTGTATATACCGAAGCAAAGAAGAGGAGAAAACTAAAGTAGAAAGGAGTAACAACAAATAAAAGTAAAATACTTGACAAAAGAGGAGCATAAATCTACTACAAGGATGTTGTTTTACTAGGAAATCAATGATCAAGAAACAAATTTTGGCTCTTCAATGAGCCTTACCTTATAGATGCCCAAACCATTTCAAAAGAACATGGCAATGACTCTGGAGTTCTCTAACTTTTGCCTTATAATCGAACTAGGCCTTTATAGATTTACAGATTTCCAATAAGATCGAAGTCAAGTTTAAATGGGGGAAAAAGAACTAATCAATGTCTAGCTCATTATTTTATGGATACTGAACTGTCTTAAAACCATCATAAAGTTACAGCACTCATATTCATGAAACTACAAGAAATCAAGAGCAAAAAGGACTTCTATAGCTATTTTACATCTGCATTCAAGTATGTCCTTACAATAACCATAGACAAGGTTGAAAACATCATGGTATTGACACTCATCAGTGATTGGCAGTCTAGCATGGAAAACAATAGTCCGTTTCAGCCTAACCCAAAACCATCATAATATTTACACCTTGCTATTGGCTATTCACTGCCAATACTTGGCTTACACATAGGAGCTACAATTCACTACAAATAAACCAACCACTAGTAAACTACAGGCCACGAAGACGTGCACAAGCATGCACAGACACACAACCTTAAAGCCAATGCAAAAACTCTCTGAATCTTCCAAGTTCCATGAGGTCACAAGAAATTCCGGTGGCATGTCTCTAGGTTCCACAGCAATTATTAAGCATTTACTATTTTTCAATACCATCAGTGTAGAATTCTAGCATGTCAACAACCATTCTATCATGCAAAATTTACAATGTGATTGCTTATTAAATTCCCCATAACAAATTTTCTATTTAGACCACCTTGAAATAGAACTTGTACCAATTCCACTTGTACCAAAAGAAAAAACATGTCAATGCATGTAAACAGAAAAGTAAATATACTGAGGGGCAATGCAGTGAAAGATATAATAGCACTGAAGGAGGCTCATGGCTATTAGAAGTAAAACACAGCTCAGGAAAGTAGTAACTACTCGAAATGTTCAGAAGAAATTCCAATCTCACATGCTTTGGTCCTGTCACAATTGTTGAGCACTTATTTGTCTGAACCATGAAGTAGACCAGATTTACCAAAAATATTCACTATAATATTATTTATAATAAATAAATTTAGCTAGGCCACTGTAAAATTGAATTTTTACTACTACTCATAAAAGCGAATAGCACAGGAAAACATAGGGAAATAAAAGAGGGTAAAATAGTGAAAAACATTGTAACAGAAACAAGAAATCTGCAGAGTACTACAATGAACGATGCAACATAGGAAAGTAGAAAACTGTTGCAGACTGCTTACTGAAGTTACAGAAGTTAGGATGCTCTAAATCTAGAATAATTATTATTTCCAGTTAATAAAGCCTTATCAATATTTATTGAGTTCAAAACAATACATGCATCTGGCATCTGAATACCTGTAATAAGGACACAGCCACATAAGTCCAAGGCCCTGAGATCAGGGCATCCTGCTGCCAAACTGGTCACTCCATTATCACTGATATCCTCACACCAACCCAAATTCAAAGTCTGCAACTGAATGCAATTATACGCAATAGCCTGCATCCAATTTTACAGAAGATTAGGCAAGAATTGATCCAGGGCAAAAAAAAACCCAAAAAAAAACATTTGACTTCAATACCTGTAAAGCTCTATCAGTTGCAGCTCTCACACATCCGCAAAGATTTAAGTTTTTCAAGTTCCTACAGTAACTAGTCAGATATGCAAGGGCAGAATCACTGAAAGCAGAGCACCCACTGATATTGAGTTTGGTAAGACGTGGACATCCATGGGCTAAAGCATACAAGGAGCAGTCAGTCAGTCTAAAGCTTTTGCTAAGGTCTAAATCCCGCAAATCATGGCAGTAATTAGCAACAGCCTCTACAGCAATATCCTCAAGTTGAGGTCTATCCTGCCGCAGAGTAAGAACCTGCAGCTTTGTAAACTTGGGGGCTAGTGACTGCACAAGACTGTTCATGTTGTTTGTGCACCTGCAAGTAGTGGAATCTCAATCCCATTCGCCCAAATGACTAATCATCATCAGAGGAGTGTACATACAGGGCATAAGTATTACAATTTAAGACAAGAAACTGAATTATTCATTAAAAAAAATCTTAAGAGAGAACTTGCAAAACATATGCATACATACTGAAAAATTAATTTAACTTCATGTTGTATCTATTTCTCCAGAAATAAACATTACAGGGACTGCATTAATAGCTGTGCAAAGAACTAATTGTCAATTACCAGATACACCATTTTGGTATTTTTATCTTTTTCATCATTTTGGTATTTTTATCTTTTTCATCTTCTTTCTTTTTTCCTTTAATTGTGGACAGAGAGGGGTGGAGAGTGGGGTATGGGGGCTTTTTATTACTCTATACATATGCATGTACATACTGCAGAAATTTCATAAAAATATAGTCATCATTGCATCACTCCTAGCCAAAAACATGTGTTCTCTGGAAGTGTGTATCTTCTTCTTAAATTCACTGATCAGATAGGCAACTTTCGCTGTTGGGAAACATCATGGGGATATCATCAACAAGAATAATATGCAAGTTGCATAATGAAAGTAAAACTGAGCATGGATAAAACAATAGATGATTTTTTAACATTTTCAGCAGAATTTCTTTTCATTATAGATACAATCCAGTGATAAGACACTTCCAGAAAAATCAAGAATAATGTAGGAATAACAGCTTCTGACAATATTCATCCGTGGAGCAACTAGTATTTAGGAATCTCATATTTGCAACTTATAAAATGATTTGAATTAAGAAAAATGCAAAAACAGAAGGAAAGGTAAATTAGTCTTTTCACGTCATCATAAATTACTATCAGAATAATCCCAATGCGATAGTGAAACCACAAATTGTAATTTTAGGCATTCTTCACATAAAAGTAATCAAGATACATAATAACTCTTTAAAAAAATTACATACTGAGCTTGATTGCAGGCTATGCCAATATGCTTCTACAGCCACCTTGTGATTATCACACATCAACAAGATTAAATACAAACAACATGAAGACAATGAGTGCAGTTGTGCAAAGATCATAGCATTGAGGTGGATATGACGCAGAACTTGGCTAAATATTATTAGAAATTAGTGCATGCTTTTGTTTTCAAACTTTATGCAGAACTTCAAACAATGGAGGTATCTGATAGATGTGCGTCCAAAGAAACAGGGCAGCCATCTAAAAGAAAGAGAAAATCTAAAATGACTGTTTGAAGCAGTATAAAGATACCGTCTAATCTTAAAAAACAATAATTACACATGAGATAATAATTGGTCCAATATTTGCAAGCAATAGTTCCTTGTGAACTAAAAATATGATCCTTGGAATTGTACAAATTGTCAAAGATCAAACTTGAAACATGCTAACAAGTTCAACAGTGAAGGCAACAACATTGGTAGAAGAACCAACTTTGCGGCAAACAGAATCTAAAGATAGGTTGATGTCTTTCCAAATTTCATGAAAGAGAATCTAAAGATAGATTGATATCTTTACAAATTCCATTTACATAAAGATTGTTACCAAGTACAAAGTGACCCTAAGTTGACCTGAGAATGATGTAATGTAACTTGAGGCGGGTGAAGGTGTATGGCAGGAAAAAATAGAGAAGGATGAATGAACTTTTGATACTAGAACAGCATCACGTGTATTTGCTGCTTGCCTCTTAAGAAATTTTATATGACAACAATTATTGTATATTAGGAAAAAAAATTGTATTCTTACTGCAATGTGCTTCAGAACTGGTAAGCATGGTTCCCCTCTGAAACATATATCAACCTTCTTGAGAGGTTCCTAAATAACATAAATGAGGTCAAAAATTCCATTCTATCCATGCTTAATGCTTTTAAGCAAACAAATGGACATGCATGCATGCAGTTGGGGAAGGGGATTTCAAAGAAGGAATTTTATCCAGATGACTACTCTTCTAATCTACAAAATAAGCCAGCACTTTCAGTCATTTTATCATGTCGGATCATTTTGAACAGGAAGAATGCAAGAAAAAAAAAAGCAAGGGGAAAAATGAGAAAAGGAAGAATTGTATATCTTCTGCACAATGATAACATGCCAGAAAGAAAGGCTAGATATGGGAACATAAGGGCTAGAATCTTTTCTTTCCTTTCTTACTAGAGAAGGACCAAGTGTTTTATAAAGTTTAGAGAATTATGGGGATTCTTTTATTCATCGATGGAATTGCTGTCTTTCATTTAGAGTAAAGTGATCCAATATTGTGTCATCACAGATTCTTGCTATGACTATAAGATTTCGAAATCAATAATAAATGTAGATGGTGAACATATAGGGAGCAAGCAAAACACTTAATATTACACCTTGCACATGGGACCGACTTCCCCTCGAAGGAAACCACAACTACACTTCTTCCTCTCAGATTTAGACTTCATCACATAATCTCATAGTAAAAACTGTATATGACTTAAAAAGGAGAATTAGTTGAGCGCCATCTTCCTATCAACAAAGCTACCGTCTTCAATAAGGCCCAGCTTGAGCACCATCTGCCTGAAAACGGAGCTTCCATATCCAGCAGGGCCCAAGTAGCAAAAGAATGGCCGAAAGTTACACAACTAGTGCCCAAAAAAGGAAACAAAAAGAAGCATAAAGAGTGGAAAAGGCTAAGACTAAGAAAAGATTAAGCCTTTACCATGACAGAGAGAGATTTGTAAGCCCAAAGCACAATGCATCCCTCCAACCAGTACACACACCAGAAACCACAATCACCGTCCGATCATCCAGAAGCGAAATGATCCTCAGCAACAACTCCATGGGAAGATCCTTCCAACCAGCCATAGCAGCTCCCTCCCCCCCTGACTTTTCCCCACCGGCAGACAACATGAGGTTCTGAAACCACGCTTCTAAATTTCCGCTTCCCAGCCCCCCAGAAACCATATCAACTGAGCTCCTACAGAAGAGTTACAATCAACTGATAAGTCCAAAATAATAATACTTCAAAATCAAATTTTTGATGCGTTAAAACCCCCACGCCGAAATATATAACACTCATAGAAGATCTATAAAATGTCATCGAAGAAACAGAGAACGATCGACCATCAACTAATTCCAGCTTCCCGAGATCAAATAGAACACAAAGTTACCACTTTTTTCTGATTTCATTATAAGAAGATGATAATGCCAGTCTAAATACGCTAGACGCAGACTTAAAATGAAAAGCAAAAGCAAAAACAGCGGGGGAAAATGAATCGGTTAATAAATATATAGCAATATAGAGAAAAATGCAACCTTCAGACAGATAATTCATAAACCGCATTAGGGGGCTTCCTATTACTCGCCGAAATGAGAAGACGCACCACATACAAACCGGAAGAGAGTGGCAGATCTCAAAACCCTAGTCGACAAAATCCTTGAGAATAAAAACGAACAAAAATCGCCAGAACTGTTTCCAGGAGTCGCCATGCGATCATCCAAAAACATCAAAAACTAAACAAATCCTCCAACAAAACCAAAAATCAGCAACGAAAAGTATAAAAAGAATTCCCTTATGTCACCATAAATAAACAAAATAACAGAGCTGAGACACCTCATCACGCCACCTCCTCCTACCCCAAAAAACAAACACCAATAAATCGTTAAAAAATCCCAAAAGATTCAAACTCTCAGGTCATCACAACGAATTGAAAAACCTAAACATCAGAAATCGAAGAAATGATCGATTGATCAATCACGGGATCCGAATACTGTGCAAAGACCTCCAGATTCCACGAATCCAACCGAGAAAAGCGTACCAACCGGAAGTAGAAAACGAGACGGAAGAAGAAGAAGAAGAAGAAGAAGAAGAAGAAATTAATCAAGAGGGAGGGGAAGGTGGAGGAATTGGCTAGGGTCCTGGAGAGCCGGGTCACTGTCCGAGGGTTACGACGCGTATGGTTCGAGACTTCGAGTAGCCTCTGGAAGGGGAAAACTAAGGACCGACGGGTCGAGGACCGAAGGGAACAAAAATATCTTACGGGGTGGGAATCGTATATTCGCCGAAATAAATAAATAAATAAATAAATTACAATATTAAAAAATAATATTTTTATAGAAATAAAATTTTATATTTTATTTAAAAAAAAGCTACTTATCGAGCGACTGAGAATTCAGATTTTTTTTCAAACATAGCTTTAAATCTTTTAAAATATAATAAATATTTTATATAATTTTTTAAAAAATAAATGCTTAATTAAATATAAATTACAAAATACAATAATTTTACATAATCGATCAAATATACAAAAATTATTTTTAAAATTATTTATATATATTATTGAATTACAATATTAAACATAATATTTTTATAGAAACAAGTTTTTTAAGTTATATAAAAAATTATGATAAATATTAAAAACTACTTACCGAGCGACTGAGTATTGAGATTTTTTTTTCAAACATATCTTTAATTTTTTTAAGATATAATAAATATTTTATATAATTTTTTTAAAAAATAAATACTTAATTAAATATAAATTACAGAATACAATATTTTTATATAATCAAGCATACTAAAATTATTTTTAATATTATATTTTTACAATTATTTTTAAAAAAATAATGTTTTTAACCAAACGAAAATGAGAAACTATAAAATATTCTGTAATGTCCGTTCCACACGATTTTTATTCCCGGATGGGAGTGAAAGACACGTGGCGGTCGTCGATGAATTGTCTCCGTTGTGGCCACGCAAGGAGGCGATCGAACGGCGCCGCGAATTCGCGTGGAAGATGACAAAGTTCGATGTGGCGCTGTGGAAACTCGAAGCCGCGACGAAAGTTTGATGGAAGGCCGAGAGCCGGTAATTGTTTCCTTCTCCTGGGATAATGGGCTTGGTTGGGCTTGGTTGGGCCCAATAGATAGAGCTCTAATTCTTGACTCAAGGACCCAAGGTCTTGGTCTTGGTCTTAAGTCTAGGTTTGTACCTAAAATTGGCATGACATTAACTTTTTTTTTTTTCTTTTCTGGGTAGATGGCATGACTAACTTAAAAATTAGGTTTGGTTACAGATGACAAAACCTACACATGACTGTCACCTTTCGACGTCAACGAGCAAAAGTTTTCCCATTTTTTTTCTTTTCAAAGGTGGAGGGATGTGCTTACCTCCGCTTTTTGTTGATGCAAAAATTTATCCTATTATTGTATGTACGATGCATGCATTGCTATCTATCAAAGTATCATATATCTATAGAAAAGTTAATAGTATTGGACTGGATGGTGACATGTATCGCCAATTACACCAGAATTGTGTTATGAAATTATTCGTCAACTCTTTCTATCGAATTTAAATTATTCAATTTCTCAAATTTGGCCAAAAAAAAAATACAGAAGCCAACTAGTATCAAATGAGGACAGGATTTGAGTTCACATCATTTGTATCGGTAAATCGGGATTTTAATAGTATTGTCATCATGTTCCATATGATTTAGATAAAATAACTTTATCGTTGGTATTAAGCTACAGTGTCAATTATTCAGAGACGCGTAACGTATGCATAATCTTTTACTCAATATACAAGCTAAGAGGTTGGAATTTTTAAGAAATAAGAAAGAAGCCACCTAATTAAAGAAAGGTATCCCATTCTACGAACCAGAAAAAAAAACTCGCATAATGGTGGGGCCGTATGTGGGAACTTAAGCCGCGCATGGCATCCTGCACGCTTTAGTTCCTTGAAAAGAAGAACAAGGAAAAAGCTTAGTGCCTTTAAAATAGTAGCAGCCCACCTTTTTTCAGTGGTTTGGGCGAGGCTATAGTGTGTTCTAATTTGGGAGCCATTTGCCGGTTATACTCTTATTTTGAGTCGCATGCAGAAAAACTTATCTGATGCACCAGCTCAACGGTATATCGGATCCATTTATTTCCATCACGGAAACATTTTAATCATCTTAATCTGAGCAAAAAAAAAAAAAACGAGAAACAATTAAAAGGAAGAATGACAAGACCAGAAACAGACTAGAAACAATTAAAAAAAAAAGAAGAAGTTGGCTTGTGGATGGTGCCATGTTCAATTGAATAAAGAAACAAAAACTGAAAAAGCTAGTCATATGTTTCATGCACTAGTGAGAGTTTCATGCTCCTCCTAGCATGTATCTTGAAAGTTGATCTTGTTCAACTTTAAAGTATAAAATATGTTTTTTTTCCAACCTAGGAAGCAAACTCATACCTAGAACAATATTAATACATATGATCCTGAAAGGAGAATCAGGATTAATATCTACCTAGGTAATAGAAGGATCGCATTCTTGGTCGCGGGGGCATTGATGATTATTCATATGGATTCGTGTTAGTTTAGCATTTCTCTGCCTCCTACATGATAATTTACCTCAACCTAAACATCCTGGTGTTCATATTCAAAGCTTTACATGGCGTTGTAGATCTATGATCCTACTAAGGGCTTGTTTGGGTGATTAGGCTATAAATCCTATTAGATTTATGGATTGGACCTGTGCAACCAGCAATATTATATAATTGCAGGCTGAACTACGCCTATATTCATAAGTATCCAGAAATAGCTTTGGAGTGGGTCGGCCCAAAGTTTTACCCGGTATCGTAAACCTATATATGTTCCTTCTAAATCAGCACATCAGCAGAGCGATTTGCATGGAAGAATACTGAGATTGCGATATTTTGTAGAACAACATGCACCAATGCTGATATTGGCCAAGTTGGCAAATGCTGTAGGGTGCCGCAAGTAATGCTGCAGCAGAATGCATTTTATACCCTTGGGGATCCGAAATTTCTATTTTCTAAGCAAGGAATTTGATGGAAAATATATACGCCAAGTAAAAAAAAAAAACAAGCATATTATAGTCTCTTCTTATTGAAGATTCCGAAGTTCTAACCTTCTTTTTTTTTTTTTTTGTTGCCTTTCTAGCAAGAACTTGCAATAGTATGTCATTGCTTGCATCTGATGAACATATATTGCACATTAGATGAAGTACGAAGTATGAAGTAGTGAATTGTTTTTTCCAAGTTTCTTCTTGATTCGATGTCTAAATGTACAAATTCTGTGACAAGTTTCCATTACACATAGTGCAATTGATTATGAACTTCAATGTACATATTCAATAGATGATACAGATAAAGCTATTGGCAGATTTATACACAGTGACCTTGCAGATTTGAATTTTAAACTCTACTAGCAACTCAGCTGGTTGGTATCTATCTTTACAAATAAGAGGTCATGTATCTAACCTTGCCTCATACTTGGTTGAGCAGGAATTACTTGTGAAATGTTGAGATGAAATATGCGAAAACCTCTATTTCCACCACACAAGGGACCTAGATGCACACTTACTCTCCAAAATAAGCAATATATTTCTCATAAAATCATCTTTATTCTTTTAACAGATGATATGTTAGTTAAAAATTTAAAAGTATGTAATGACCCAACGATAATGATCAGAGGCCAACTTTTTTTTTTTTTTTTGAATAGTCCAAGACCACCTGTTGATTTGGTTAAACTTTAAATTAAATGTATCAACATCTTGATGTTTAATTTATAGAGCAATTTGCATCTACAAACACGAATGCTCGAGGTTTGACTCGATATGAGCATTTGACTCCACTTTAATTTAATTACAAAGTTACCATTCTTAATAGTCATAGCCCATTCTTCATTTATTTACCTTTTTCTTGTATATAGCATGCTCAAGAAAATTCTAGCAGAAAATATCTGCAATTGAAAATGATATTACTATGAAATATGGTTGAGGCTAGATAGACGATGTTAACCTAAAATGATCGCCACTAAGGTTGTACTATTATTAAATAAATTTTTGCCTAGGCCTTATCCACGCATGGATGCCCATAAAGCATGACATGCTTGGTTTAAATGGGATCAAGAGAGAGTTATTACATAATGATAAATATCTTATGTAGTTATCACAGCTACCACAAGCCATCCCAGCAACTGATGTCATAAAAAGAAAAATATCAAAAATAAGAGGAATCATTGGAATAATCTTATCTCCTCTCTCACTTTACCACACAACAAGGAGCCAAAGCATCCAATCTTAGCAAAAAAAAAAGAAGGAAATATTGATCAAGTGCTTCCGAAAGATATGTTATCTATCATTTTTCTTAGTCGAAGATTTGATTTCTATCAATTATGATTTTCATGATCTCTCCATGTCTACCAAAAAATTCATAGGAGGCAACGAAACAAACATTTTCTGAATAACTCCTCGAGAAACCCAATCCATCATTTTGGAAGAGAGTTCAATTCACGAACAAAATCCACTTTTTTTATCCCAAGTTTCCCATCATCAAGATCTCCCTTCTATCCATCCCCATTAAAATGTTGTTACCCTAGGACAACTCCCTCCTCTTAGACCTAAACTGAAACCTGATTGGATCTTTATGCGGATTGTGGTCGTGTTTGGATCACTAGCCTCATAAACAAAGGTTAGCTCCGGCCTGGAGTCTAATAAGAGTTACTGGTCACATCATTATTTCGAACTCGGCCTCTAGTCTTATAAATATAGTTCGACCCCAACTTCTAAACTATCCGGCCTCCAAATTCCTAAACCCTCCTCGCCACCATTTATCTTTGTAGTTTGTTCTCACTTCTACCGTCTTCACTCTTCGATGTTGCGGTCTCCATCACCGCAACAATTTAGAGCAACTCCATCAGAAACTGATACCTAATTTATTTCCCATCTATTTTTTTCCAAACCTGAGGTCATTGTCTCATTGAATTTAATCTTGATTCTAAATCTATTTGTTTTTTGTTTTTCTTGGTTCTCATTGACTTTCCATCCCAATCGCTTGTTTTTCTTTAAAAGATTAGCTTATTATTCTATCTATCTAATTATATGATTATATTTTGATCATACTCGAAGAAGTCTTTTGTGAGGACTTGTGTAGGCATGCGTTTAGTCCCAGAATAGCTACGCGTAGAGCAAATCTTGGTACTTATACAAGCCAACAAACTCAAATAATATCTTTCGGTTAACTTGTTTGAGTGAAATCCTAGATTGTGACAAATGATATTAGAGCGGACTCTGCCTATGACCTATGTAAACTAAGAAATAATACAACACAGGTTCATTGGACTTGACCATGGGTCGATCATAGTGCTTGTGATTAAATTTGAATGCTTTAGATTCTTAGCTTGGCGAGAATGCTAGCGCTTAAATAAGAAAAGTATGCGAAGACTCATATGGGCGTGTGTTTTGTCCCAGATCAGCTATGCACTCAATAAATTTTGAATACTTATACAGAGTCAAAAAAAATTCAAACAATACCTTACAGCTAGCATTTTTAGGTTAGGTCCTAACTTAACCTAAAAAGGCAAATCCGGCCCATGTCCCATGTGGACTAGGAGATATTGCAGTGCAACTCTATTAAGGGCTGACCACGGGCTAATCATGGTGTTTGTAATTAGATTCGTGGAACTTGTGAATAGATTGTATAGATTTGGACTCTCAATTTGGTGAAGATGCCAGAGCTTAAATAGGGAGAGTATGTGAGAATCTGTACAAGCGTATGTTTAGTCCCACATCAGCTATATACTGGGTAGATTTTGAGTACTTATTCAAGACTACAAAACTCAAATGATATCTTTTGGATAGCTTTTCTGAGTTAGGTCCTGGGTTGTTACACCTTTTGCTGCAACAATCTCTCCATGGCTTTGATAAGATCTATTATTTATTTAGATATTGGGCCATTTTGATTTGTTAAGCTTTAAGCTCACACGGACTCCTAGGTTAGTTAAAATAAATCTCTTGTTTTGGTCCTTATTAACTCAAAATTTCATCTTTTGTTTCCAATTAATGCATGGATTGTAGGTTTAGAGATAATTGAAGAAGTAATTCATAGCTACTCCTTGTTTGTTTTGAGAGCAGTGGTGTAGAGCGGTTAATTTGATACCTTCAACCGAGCACATGTTTTTTCAAGTTTTTTTTTTTGGCAATTTGCCTTCAAATATTTTTAACATCAAGTAGATTTATAGAAGTCTACAATTTATAATAGGCGAAAATGAATGAAAGATTGCATTTCGATCTTTATTTGTTAATGGTGTATGCAGCCTGCGGAGGATGGATTGGAGAAAACAACAAAGGAGCAAAAGTTTTGTTGCTTGTCTGCTTACCTTTCTACTGTTTGGATCAGAAGTATTAATTATTTATTTAAATTTATTGTTACAGACAATAAGCAGAAATCCTGGCAGGTTTCTGGCTTTTGTCGAGCAAGCATTACCAACTAAATTTTCAATATTTATCTAATATTAGATTTTTAATAGACAGTGAAAATTACCATATTTCAAACTTAAAGAATTAGAATTTATATATACATCTTGACCATTGTTTCAATGGCATGTGCAGCCTGAAGAGGAAAATTTGGACAAGAAATTGAAGAAAGAGAGAAAAGGTTTGATCTTTGTTTAATTTTTTTTTGTCAGAGTAAAAGCCAGTGTCTCATGGAACATTAGACGAGACCAGCATGTGGTGAAAATGTGGATAAGAGCCCTATTACAAGCTGATTTACCTTATTTTGCTAAGTACTTCAGTTCTTGTCACTCTCTTTGCATGCTCGAAGACATGTTATCCAGAAATATTCCACCGGATTAATACCATAATGCAGATCCTAGATTATAAGCTTCAATTAGAGATCTATGAAGGAAACCGAAATGATTTGCTATCTAAGGTCATATATGGAACAAAGTTCTACATGCTTTTACCATACCTCACATTCCTTTAACTAGCTGTTGGCTGCTATTGAGATTCATCAAGATTATGCTATAATTACATTGACACTATTCCTTTGTTTCATGATTTTATAAAACCTAGAAGAAGTCGGGGCATCAATATTTTGAGCCTACTCTGCTGTGATGATGGAAGAAACAGCTGCTTTTGTAAATGAATATTGTAAAATATAAAATACAGTGACTGTTAAATGAAGCAGAAGCAGTTTTCACCATTAAATTCTATCAGAGCTATGAGCTGAAGCAAGAATTCTCTAGCTTTCTTATGGCTTCTATCCAGGATTTCTGTAGTCTACCTCATTTATGCTCCAAACCAAGTTTATGGGCAGTGCTTCTTGATTCAAATTCTCCTTTTAATATATGTGGCTATGTGGGAATGACAGTGTAACCGGAAAGCACGGAGTCTCTAAATAGATGTTAAGAGCCATTGATATCTAAAGTCAGGATCCATAGGCAACTAGCTTCCTCCTATTTTGTGTTTGTCACTGATGATTCCTGACAACAGGAAAAAAAACATTCAAAATCAATCATGATTTTTCACTTTTCTCCAATAAATTCATGCAATACAATTGAACAACCAAGCAGTAAAAAACTATGAAACCCCGGGACCAGGCATACAGGTTCAAATGTGATTCCATGGGAGCAACTGGCAGAAAAAAAACAGCTATTGGACATTTAATCTTTAAAAATTGTTCCTGAGTATTTAAATAGAAAATTTCAGGTTCCATTAAGTCACCAAAGTTTTGAAGATATAGATAGTGATTTTGGTGGGTAATGCAAATGCTGTATCAATGAAGGCATATCAACAATAAGAATTTAAAGAGACACGAACTCACCAATCCTAAAATGTTCAGATATTTCACAAATACAATGATAATAACAATACCAAGCATTATTTCAGCAAGATGGGTCAGCTTTGATCTCTTTGGAAGACAAAAGCAAAATCAACAAAATGAGAACAATACTCTCCATCCAGAGGAATTAAGGACCTTTTCATGAATATGACAACAGAAACAATCAGAAGACCAGGCGTATCCAAATCTAGATAGATCAGTTTTGATCTCTAATAAGTTTCTTTAAAAGCCTATTTCTTCTTTAAGTACAACAATTAGATCCTGCTTGGGAAAGCTAAACCAATCCCACTGAATTGGTAGATCGATCAGCTCACTTTGGCATAGCTGGCGTCATCCCAGCTCCACCCCATCCCATATCCTGAAGGAATAAACAAAAGACCCCGTGGGTCCTTTTTCCCTTGCAATGTTCAGGCATATCTCTGCCTCTCCCTCTCTTCCCTCCTTGCCTATGCCTGCAGGGTATTCTCTTGGCAGAAGTATCCAAAAAGGCTCTTAATGTTCTCAATTTTTTTTTCCTAAAAATTACCAAAATAACAGCAATAGTAGTAGTGATGGCAGCAGCAGCAACAACATAAGAATAACAATAAGAATCACAATAAGAATAACAAAAAGAATAAGAATAATGATAACAATTAGAATAACAATAACAACAATAACAATAACAGTAACAATAAAATATCCCCCACTAGTCCTCTTCTCCGTCTTTTAATTAAGGGTCGTATCATCTCATAGCATTATGAGAAACATGGTTGCACATAGCCATCCCTGTTACGAGAATATGTTAAGTATTTGAATGTTGTTCCAAGTTATTTTGCTTCTAAGCTATCTTGCTTCTCATGGTCTAATCAATAATGTTTAATCCCATAGTCATATTCCACCACACCATCCTCAGCAGTTCTTTCAGCACCTGTGCTTCATTGGAATTCTTTTCTTCCCCACCAAGAGTACTTCTTGGATTATTAGCCAACTCATCAATCCATGGGCATCTAGAATTTGCAACCATCCATCAAAGTCTAGTTTGAGCCAACACTTCGGGATGCAACCACTCTAAAATCAATAGTGGAGCTAGCAATAAACTTCCAAAGCTTCATAGAATGAGAAAATGGTTCACTCATTTTACATCAAACTCTATCCTTTTTCTTTTCCCATGGCGCTTGATAACTCTTGTATTGTGCACGAAGTGCTCCTCTTCATCTTCTCCACAAGCACACCAACCCTCTCTCTCAACCCAAGCTGCAACAGCTTGTCCCTTAGCAACTCACAAGTACTAAGATAAGGTGGAATCCCCTCATCCACCATCACCTCGAAGTATTGACAAGCCTCTTCAATCCTTCCTTTCTTCCTGCAGAGCCCGTGGATCATCACTGCAAATGTTGAAGCTGACGGATAAAATCCCCTTTTCTCCATTCCATCCCAAACTTCCATTGCCCTATCGATTCTCCCGACCCCTATAAGCATCTTCAGCAACATATTATATGTATGCCGATCTGGCAAGCAAGAGTCTCTGACCATCCTGGCTAGCAGCCTCAAGGCCTTGTTAACCTCATGAAGCTTACAGTGAACTGCTAATATAGCATTATAGCTCCAAGCATCGGGCTTCGCCCCTCTATGGAGCATCTCATCGAGCAACTCGTAAGCTTCCACGACGTTCTCCTTCTCACATAGCAACTTGATGATGGCATTATAGGTGAACACATTCGGTGAAAGGTCGTGCCTTTTCATCGTATCAAGCACTCTCATGGCAGAATGCACATCCTTTGCCTCACAGGAGGCACGAATGAAAGCAGAGTATGTGCCGGCATCAGGTTTGAGCCCACGATCTCTCTGCATTTCCTGTAGCCGCCGGTGGGCCTCGTCGATCTCCCCTCCTCGACAGAGGGCCATAATCAAGGTGTTGTAGGCGACCACATCTGCCAAGCATCCTCTTTGAAGCATTTCGTCGAACAGCTCGAGAGCTTTCTTCGAATTCCCGGCTGCCGCCCAGCCACCCATCACCATGCTGTAGGTTTTCTGATTGACTGGAAACCGGAGCTTGGATTGGTCGAAGAAGGAATGAGCTTGTTCCACGAGGCCGTTGCGGCAGAGGGAAAAGAGAAGCTGGTGGAGGTCTTCGAGGACCGGCTGGAGGCCGAAGTCCGGCATCCGTTTGAAGCTCCGGACAGCATCGGCGGGGAGGCGGGCGCGGGAGTAGGAGCGGAAGAGGAGCCAGAAGGCCTCGGGCCGGATCTCGTCGGCATCGCCGCGGCTGAGGCCGGAGTCGCGAATCTCGGAGAGGAAGGACCAGAGGAGGGGGAAGTGGCGGGATGCGGCGAGGGACTCGATGACGACGAGGCAGCTGGCGGGGGTATGGCGAAAGCCCGGGAGGGCGTCGGACCAGAGGAAGAAGCGATGGGCGGCGCCTGGGAGGCGGCTGCAGCGCTTGAGGACGTGCTCGGCGAGGGCAGGGGTGAGGAGGGGCGCGAAGGGGCGGAGGGCAGCATCGAGGTCGTGGTGGGCGGCGCGGAAGTCGCTGAGGACGCGGCAGAGATCGTTGACGACGTCCGAGGCGGAGACGGCGGCAGAGAAGGAAGAGGGGGAGGTGGGAGAGGGATGGGGATCAGGTTGGGATGATAAAAGGTGACGAGAAGCGAAGGAGACGAGCAGGCGAGTTCTGGCTCGCGACACTAGCATTCTGACCGCCGGTAGGGCGACAGAGAGATAGGGAGAGTAGCGCAGGAATAACTACAACCCATGCGGCATGCGACTGAGTACGGACAGCATATTCTGCTACGACGATCGATTGGATTCAGCACCGACACAATTATAACAATGGACAACCATTGCTTCGAGACAGATATAGAATTTAAGAAATACATACATACATATATTTAAATTATTCATATTTATCGAAAGATGAATAATATTATTAATTGAGTTGCCTCTTTTACTATACAAAATTTCAAAAAAATTCTATAAGAAAATTACGAATCTGTTTTATTTTCTCTTCGTCAATTTATTTTTTCTGATTTTATTAATTGTACTCACGCACATCGATATGAGTCACGATTGTATTAAAAAAATAATAATAACAATAACTCATAATTTTTGTTAAGCCTGGTTTGGGTTTGGGTCTCAAAGATTGGCTTGTCGCCCTTTATCTTGTCATAACTCAATCGTTGTTGCTTCTGGAAAGATTTTCCTACAAAATTTGTGAGAATTATTTGATTTCATGCACCCTACTCTACACGATAGAGCACGCTAATGGTAGTCCAAGCGATGCTAGCAGTGCTTTATTGTGTCTTTCATGTTAGCTCGGAACTTTGAAGGTTGATGATGGTGTCAATATACCATGATTGATGGGTAAATTATCCTTAGACTCCATCCAATAGATCTTATGTCTAAAACATCAGCCTTAGAATGTATTACATTTCACATCCACTATGTTGCACTCTAAACCACCAAAGGATTTAAAAGCATCTGCCTTAGAATCATTTGGTGTATCACTTTTCACATCTGCCTTGGAGTCTAGCCAGCATATATATCTGCCCATGAATTATGCGTGGGAGAAGTCGATTAAAGTTGGAGGCGAGTGGAGCTGCTCAAAACTAATCCTCTTCTGAGATGCCAGATCGTTGGCTTTGATATTTTCAGAAAAAAAGATGACAGGAAACCGCACGAATTTTTGGACTTGTAAATTATTAGACTTTTTTTTTTAAGACAATAAGGGAGCCAAGTGCACCCTGCTTTTGTTATGTGAAAAAGAGATAACAGAGTATCATTAAGTTTCAGCAAGCTTGAGATGCAATAGGGGAGAGAAAAAACATAAGTTGTAGAGAAAAAAAGAGAACCGTTAAAAGAGACAAATGCCTTTTTCATACAAGCTGAAGCAGAGACAATCTGAAGCCTCTCTCTCCAAGAAGTCAAGGCCATGGCGGCATACAACATGAGGATGACTGGGTGTAGCTGTTTTCGAAAATTTCTCCATCTCCAATCAAAGCAAAGCTTCTCAAAGGTGGATTGTGGATGTAATGGCTTTGGAGTGGAACAAACAGCCCTCCAAATGGTGGATAAGAAGAAGCATGTAGAGAAAAGATGGTCTACCCTCTCAGGTGGTTGGTTAGAAAGTGTTGGGGGAATAAGATTTTTCCCCCCAAGTGACACGAATGCCCCCAAGAAGCCGCACAATCGCCGACCCTGAACAGCCAAAGTCGGCGTCCGACCTCGGAACGCCCGACCTCAAGACATTCGACCTCGAGACCTCCGATCTAGGAAAATCCTGATGCTCAAGGTCTACCCTTGTCAGCCACCTACTACGGTCGTACTCCTCCGAGGTCCAACTGAGGACCATATCCTGCCGCTGCTTCAGCATTTATTGCGCATGGCTACTGTAAACCTCCAGTTCACTCAACAATCAATGCGGATCTCCGGCTTACTCCACAATTAATGCGGATCTCCGGCCTACTCTGCAATTAATGCGGATCTCCGGCTTACTCCACATTTAATGCGTATGGCTCCTGTCATCTACGGACTCTCAGCTCTCCACGGCAAGTTAGCCCAGCAGAGTCTGGTCAACCATGATCAGTCTCTGATCTCGGCCATACCTCCGACACCAATGCAATGATTCGCCTGGTAGCGTACTGGTTCGGGTCGTACGACGCCCTCACCGCCGACATCAGCACAATGATTCGCCTGACCGTGCGCCGACCTGAGCCACATGCCGAGCCGTACTATGGCCTCGCCCTGTTACATCACAGGTAAACCGACCCCCACCTATAAAAGGGAGCCTTGGCTTCTCAGGAGGGGGTTGGGAAATTCCGTGCCCTACAAACACTGTTTATCTCCTCTCTACACACTTTGCCCCCTCCCTGACTTGAGCGTCGGAGGGCCGGCGCCGGAAAACCCGGCCATCGGCTTGCCTGCAGGCACCCCAGACGGTGGACGCCGCCCGCTGACGGATCGCCGCCCCGCCGTGAGGACCCCCTGCTCCCTCTCTCCGGCCACCCCAAACGGAGGACGCCGCCCGCCGACTGGTCGCCGCCCCGCCGTGAGGACCCCCTGCTCCCTCTCTCCGGCCACCCCAAACGGAGGACGCCGCCCGCCGACTGGTCGCCGCCCCGCCGTGAGGACCCCCTGCTCCCTCTCTCCGGCCACCCCAAACGGAGGACGCCGCCCGCCGACTGGTCGCCGCCCCGCCGTGGTGACCCGCAGCTCCCTCTCCCTCGACCGAAGATTGCCCCCGGGTCCAATTTCCAGCAACAGAAAGAATGCAACCTCCATGATTTTTTCCAAGCTTTCTTCCAAGGACATCTTTTGTATTCAATTTCTCCTTCCAGCATAACCAAAGAAAACACTTAACCCTTAGAGGAAATGGGCTGTAGTTGAGTTCAACTTTTGAATCGATTGGCACACTGGCATGGTGAGAAGAATACAGGTTCAACAAAATGATCAGCTGGATCTTAAAAAATAAAAATGAAGTCAAATTTCATGAATGGAATCAGTGTTTGCATTATAATGGTACTGGAGTTCTGAACAATATTGTTTCTTTTCATTCCATGAAATGAGACTAGGGTAGTCTAAAGTCTTCTTGACTTTCCAACTAAATGATGCTACAACCACTCTTCAATTAAAAAAATGTGCATCCTGCTTTAGTTCTTACTTTAAGAAATAAATTTAAGAAAATTATACTTTTTAAAATAGGGTGTATGCGTGTCACATTATTATAAAGAAACAAAACAACAAGCAAAAAGCCCATGCCATGCATTAGACTATTGAAGGAGACAGGATATTATTTTAAATATCATAGTACCAAAATACATAAACAAATTACTTAAATTACAAAATAAAAAAATATTTTCAATTATATGGAATAATTTAATTTTGATGATCGATTGAAAATAGAGTTGTTTGGGTTGAATTATTTCACAAAAGGGATCATTTTCTTTAAGAAGTTGGGGCACATAAGATAAACCCAAGAAGAGTAGGGTGATGGTATATAGAGCATTCTTTCAAACAATATGGTAATAGAGATTGGACCTATGTCTACGACTAAAAACAATGTGATCACCATTGGATGATAGAGAACCCTCGTCGAGATTAAGTTGGGTTATTAAGATAGAATCCAATCTCGACTTAAAAATTCACTAGAAGTCAATATCAAGTGAAAAATTATATTTCTTTGGAGATGAAAAAAGAGTGTTTAAGTAATTCATAGAGGTTGGAATGTGAAGTTGTTGCCCAAGGTGACAAGCCAAGAGGGGGGGTGAATTGGTTTCTTTTAATTTTAACTATCTTACTTGTGTTAAATGATGAGTTAGTGAACTTAAACAAATCACAATACAAACAACAAGAAGTATAGTGGTTCGGTGCTCTCCTTAGCACCTACGTCCACTCCCCAAGCGACCCCTTGGGAATTCACTATAATCCCGCGGATTACAGTTGGATTGTTTTCCGGGCTCACAATCCAAAAACTTTTACACTTTGGTTTTCCGGGTTCACCAAAAACCTATGTTGGTTTTACGGGCTCACCAATGAACCTATACAATTGGTTTTACGGGTTCACCAACAACCTATGTTGGTTTTACGGGCTTACCAACAACCTATGTTGGTTTTACGGGCTCACCAACGAACCTTTACAATTGGTTTTCCGGGTTCACCAATCAACCTATTCCGTTGGTTTTGCGGGCTAACCAACCAACCTTTACAAGTAGTTTAATAAACAAAGGAAGAAGATTTAAACTCCTAGATGAGCAAATATAACAATATAATCTACAAAGAAGAGTTTAGAGAATATTTATCGCTTGATGTGACTTCTCTCTTCTTTGTCAAGGATGCTTCACTCTTCAAGGATGGATGGAGCTCTTGATGACTCTTTGAATCTGCTCAACCACTTTCTTTTGATTCTTGAATGAAGCACTTGGATGAAGCTTGCCTTGCTAGGGTTCTCTCTTGAATGCACTTGATGTATTTTCCAAAGCTTGCTTCCTCTGATGAATACTCCCTCTTAAATACTTCTCCAACCTCCAAATAGTCCTTCCTGACCGTTGGATTGAAGAAACTAGCCGTTTATAGCCGTTGGGAGTCCAAAAAGCACTTCTGCACAACTAGCCGTTATGCTTCTGCCCGTGCTTGGGTCGGCTCAACCTGTCCTTGGGTCGACCCAACTTTCACTTGGGTCGACTCAAACATTCCTTGGGTCGACCCTCTCAGAAACACAGAAACTTTATAATTCAGCCTTCCTTCACTTGGGTCGACCCAACCTTTCTTTGGGTCGACTCAAAGTTCACTTGGGTCGACTCAACTTCTTCTTGGGTCGACCCTAACAGGGTTTCCAGAGAACCTTTTATGTCTTCTTTTCTGTCTTGCCTTTGGGTCGACCCTCTCAGGGTTTGGGTCGACTCAAGCTTGGGTCGACTCAACTACTGTTTGGGTCGACCCTCTCAGTAAATCCAGAGAACCATTTTTCTGTCTTGTTTTGAGGATCTTGATCCTTGGGTCGACTCATGCTTTCCTTGGGTCGACCCAACTCATTGTTCATCTTTGCCATTTTTGCAGAAGTGTGCCAAATGTTTTCTTGATGTGCCGGGGTCGACCCAATCATCCTTTGGGTCGACTCAATCCACACTTTGCTGCATCTCAAGGTTAGATTCATTCAAATAAACAATGAAATGTATCTATATCAATTTATACAAATATACTGAGAGTAACAGACTTATAAATGAAGTATCGTTTTAACTTATAACATACTCTTGTTAAATGCTTGTTAATCATCAAAATAACACTATCATCCTCAATCTCCCCCTTTTTGATGATTACAAAATAAAGAGTATGAGCCTATTGATACTTGTCTTTAAAATCAGTTTTTGAAAGGGCTTAACTTGCTGAATTTCAGCTTTTCATATATAAGAGTGAAGTCTCCCCCTATATCATTCAAATGTTGCCAATTTGACTTTTTGAATTACTCCCCCTTTCATTTATAATTCATTAAAGATGAAACTCCAAAAATTTGAGATAAAACATGAGTTTTAGGTTATGTATCGAGGTGTGAAAGGTGCATGCCAAATTCTGAAATTATATGTGCCAAATTCTGAAATTTGATATAAATTTTTGACTTGATCATTTTCATTGTTGCAAATTGCTCCCCCTTGGATGTATATGCTTTCCTATATGATTTTCAATTTGTTTTACAAATTATTTCTCTTTCTTTCTTTACTTCTCCTCTTATTACTCTATCTTTACTTCTCCCCTATTACTCTTTCTTTACTTCTCCCCCTTTTTGTTACTCTATTTACTCTATCTTTACTTCTCCCCTATTACTCTTTCTTTACTTCTCCCCCTTTTTGTTATCATCAAATAGGTACATGGGAAAAGACACAATAACAACCATTCAAACTTCATTGATCAAAATAGGAACATTTTAGTACAATCATGCCAAAAATAAAAGCAAATACAATGTTCCTCAATCAAGGTTCAAAATACATGATCAACACAAAATACATATGAGAACTAGATACATATCCTAGGCTCTAAACAAGATCGTGAGACTCTCCCGGATCGCTTGGCTACGGCTCTCTTGGGTCCCATTTCTCCAAGATATTGAAGTAATCTACTGTTTGGAGATGATTGGAGAAGATTTGAGAGTGGGGAATAGGGTTTTCGGAAGAAGACAAAGGGTAAACAGTGCCCTAGATAGCTCACGGGTCCCCCTTTTAACAGTGGGGTCCCGACGTTGGGTCGACTCAAGAATTTTCTTGGGTCGACTCAACGTTGGGTCGACCCATGTTCTGGGTTGGGTCGACCCAAGTGCAGAAATTTTCTTTTCTCTTCCTTTTTGCTTCTAAAAAGTTTTCCTTGCTTCCAATCCTTATAAACTCTTTATGGAACAATGATACATGAGTAAGAAATCTATAGATAACAAATTTGACTCATGTTTCATGGAATTTTTGAAATTAGAGGAATGTATCATGAGACTGCTTGCTCCCTTTTATATCTCTTCAATAAAAAAGGATCACATATGCCTAATTTCCTGCTTAGCGTGCAGAATCTATCTTCACTCAAGGGTTTTGTGAATATGTCGGCTAATTGTTTTTCAGTGCATATATGCTCAATACATATGTTTCCATTTTGCACACGATCCCTAATAAAATGATATCTTATTTCTATGTGTTTGGCTTTAGGAATGAGATATTAAGGATGTAAGCCAGAAGTGATCTCTAAATGTAGATTCCAAAGATAGTTTTGAAATCAAGTGTAGATGGAATCTTTTTCAAGTTATTTCAAGGAGTATCAAGAATAATATTCAAAGAAAGCACGAATGAAAATCCAATACTTTTTTTTTAATAATATATTAAGTATATAGCAACATGAGAGCAATCTAATTAATTTTTAGAGTATAGTATAAGAGCAGATAAAGATCAAAATTTATATACTCGAAAAACATAAGATTATGTTGAATCCTTAATTCTTAATGACTTCAAAGTTCTTTCATGATATAAAAGTATTGGAGCATAGATACCAAAATATGAATTTATGCAATGTAGGATACATAAAATTCAGGGCTTTGGAAGTTCTTTTAAAGCTCTCTTAAAGACTTTCTTTTACTCCTTTAAAGATCATAGCATCAAAATCAATTAAAATGAATTGGCTCAGGATTGAAACACTAAGGTGCAAGCCAATAAGAGCTCATTAGTAGATTCCAAGATAAATTTTCGAAACTAAGACAGATGGAATCCTTTTCAATTAAATTTTCAGAAATAAATGATTTACCGATGAATACAGATGGAAATCCAACTTTCAAAAGATATTCAATGAAGCACAAAGTTTAATACCACTTTACATTTAGTATTCTTTGTCTCATCTTTAGATGCAAATTTATACGATTAAGTTCTATATGATCTCTCACTCTGAAATTTTCTTTCTCCCCCTTAATTAATTATCCCATTTGAGAGTTTAGAGTTTGAAGATAATTTTCAATAAAGAGATTGAGTATTTAAAGCTCCCCCTCAAAAGATGCATTTTCTTTTAAACTTTCTTTTCTTCTTTAATGATAGAAGCATTTAATAATGCAAGAGTGTATATTCAAAATATTAATTTCTTAGTCATAGTTTTTCAGCAATGTATGTATGAAGCACGATAAATCTT
Source organism: Phoenix dactylifera (assembly GCF_051530095.1). Taxonomy (NCBI): domain Eukaryota; kingdom Viridiplantae; phylum Streptophyta; class Magnoliopsida; order Arecales; family Arecaceae; genus Phoenix; species Phoenix dactylifera. Next base: position 6,928,690 of record NC_143200.1, read on the forward strand.
TTTAATATCAAAATAACATCATATGTTTAGAAACATTTGTTCGCAATCAAGATCATTGAAAAACGCATCATTTAGACTAATTTTAATAAACTTATAAGATAGAAAATGATATGTTTCAGATGCGTATCGGAGCAAACAATTAAGACATCAAAAGTAATTCTATTTTTCTTAAACCGTAGTTTTCATCTAGAAATCATATTGAGTTATTCCCCAAAATGATGCAATCATTGAAGCATATAATGAAAGTTACAAAAATGCAACGATAGAAGCATTTTTAAATTAAGTTTAAGCTTTTATACAAAATCAGATTCTGAATTTCATAAAAATTTTCAAGGAGGCTTTCAGGATTATAATTTGAGATATGCATCTTCTACATTGTAGCTCATCTTAAATTATTAAGATTGAAAACACATATTTCAAGAACATTAGAGCACATCCAGAATCTTTGTAATTCATATTGAATTTTGGGACAAATTGGAGGATATTATGTACTAATGTTAGGCAAGATAAAAGATAAATCAGAATCAATCCATTTTGCCTAATTTGCAAATTCAAATTATTCTTTTCTTTTATTTTTCAAAATATATTCATTAAAACAAAATGATGTTGTTGTTGGTAATAACATGTTTCAATCAAATTTTATAGGCATGAAGCATTACAAGTTATATTTAGAAAAGATCTATGCTATTTGAATATTGAAAACACATAATTCAAAACATCATGTCACATGCAAAACATAATATGCATTAAGTCATAACATCATGTATTAAAACATTAAGAGCAAGCATGTCAAGGATCAAAATTAATTCTTTTCAAATAAACTCTCCCTATTTATATATAATTCTACACTGATTTTATCCTTAAGGTGTGTTTTCAAGTGATCGAAACTTCATTTAGCTTTTCACAAGCCTTTTTATATACTTTCATTTATCTTGTCATTTTTGAATTTCTTCCTTTAACCACTCAGTGAATATTCTAATCTTCATTTCTTTTGGTTTTACTTTTCTATGCTCTATACTCTATTTGCTCCCTATCCGGTGGAGTTGGAAGGGGCACGAGGTACTACCACTAGCCTCCCTCTTGTGCCGTCCCTAATATGCCCTACACCGAATAGTTGGGTCAAATAGTGCCGGGTACTACCACTAGCCTCCCCATTGGCACCATCCCTATGATGAGCAATATAGAAGGGTTAAAATGTTCACTTCAAACTTTTTCTGTAATTAATTACGGATTTTATCTCTTCCAAAGGAATGTTCATATTAGTCTCACAAATGTGCCAAATATATTATGCTTGTTTTGCTTTTCCTTAAAATTGAAGTATTTGCCTTTACTTAGATTTTACTTCTCTTGAATAATATCCATTTTCTTTTCTTTATCTCTCTCTCTTTTTGTTATTCTCAAGTAATTTACATGAAAGAGCAGAATAAAGAAATAATCTTATGTATCATATAGATGTATATCATGCAAACAACATTTTCATTATGCTCAAGAATTCATAGCTTCTCACAAGTCAATTCAAATCAGCATTTTAAGCATATATTTGTGTATTTCATGGTTATGATATAGGCAAAGGAACATTTTAGTTTGAGCAAACCATGAATCAATTTCTAAAAGCATAAGTCAATTAATATAGACATGATATCAAGAAATTAATAATTAAAGATTTTAACCATGCCACAATAAGATTTAAGTTATTGACTTTGCTCAGCTAATTTATGAGAGAGGTATCTAAAATTACCGATTTATTCTATATTCTTCAAGTCAAACTAGATTTCTTATGTGTGAAGGTTTGGCTGAAGAAGGTCCTTTCTCTTGTTTGCATGTGAATGTTTATTGTATCTTATGTGGAGGTGTCCTTCAAGTTGAAATCTCTCATTTTCTTGCTCAAGGATCCTGCATTATTAACAAGCTCCTTTTCTTTCTTGAAAGAAAGTCATTAGTTACTTCAAGATACAAAACATTCATACAACATATTTCTTAACTAGATGACTCAACATAAGATATGACAATAATTGAATATTGAGTCACTTTACTTAAGAGATTGCCTAAATATAAGCAAGCAAATGTCACTTGAACTAAAGAGATAGTTTCATTAACCAAGATGGTTCAAGAACAAGCATGTGAGGCAATAGGAAGATTCATCAAGGTCAAATCAATTTCTTGTTTTCAGAATCAATTTAGCTTAGATTCTATTTGCTTAAGATAACTATCAATAAGACGTGCTAGCTAAGTTTTAATCAAATTATCTTAAACAATTGTTTCTATCAAAATTCAGATTGTTACATAGAATCAAAATGATAAACTATATTCTCAATAAAGGATCTAGTTTTCATAAGAATAGTATGAATTGATATTTCTACAACTAGTATCTTTTCATTGAATTTTCAATATGCATTGCTTGAAGAGTAATATCCAAAGAAACACTGTTTTATCAGATTTGGCATATCTTTCATTGTTGAGAGCATAACATGTACAATTGAAAAACATGAAAGTGTGCAACATTTGATTTTCCTTTTTTTTTGAGTTCACAAGGGGTTTTCTTCAAACATAGATCTAATAGAAACCTTATAATATGACCAGCTGTGAGATAGCATTAATTAAAAGTTACTATCACAAAGCATTGTTATCACACAAATTTTTCAAGGGTTCTATTTTTATGTTTTTATAACCCTATATGCAATGGTGTTCTTGGTGCAAGCACAATTATATTCAATACCATTTTCTGTACAAAACTTATCAACAAATTGGTTTTCAAAGTTGTGCCATGAATTTTCACAGTTTGCAAACCTTTTACATTTGAAACCTTTTGTAAGTTTGTGCCAAAGCAGAAAATATTTCAATTTAAGTGCCAAGAATAAAACCAACATTAGCTTTGAGAAATCATCCATAATTACAAAATTAGAGAGCTTATCTCCTAGGTTCACAATCCTAGAGATCCAAATAAGTTCATATGGAGAATTTTCAAAGGCTAAAAGGTGGAAACAATGTTTTCAGATTTAGAAATGATTCTAGTTTATTTTTCTAGATGACATACATAGCAAACTTTGACCTTGCAAAAATTAATCTAAGTGAACCAATGACAAGGTCTTTTGAGATTAAGTCCATACTAGTATGAGTTGATTTTATATGCCAAAACTAGACTCTTTAATCTTGGTATTCTTAATGCATATATTTAAAAAAAATATACCAAGTAGACATTCTTATGTTTATAATCAATAGAAGATAATGCCATGGATAAGAACTCTCAATCAAGCATATAGAGAATTCAAAGAGTTATTCTAAGAGTATTGATTAAGCAAATTATCCATCAATAAATGAAGCATAATATAGGAAGATGGAGTGATTTGGATATATTTTCTTTTCATACCAAAAGTATCACTTATATCACAGAAATGATTAATACTAGCTACAATTTCAATATGAGAGGATGCAAGGATTACTAATTTCATTATTTCTTCCATTTTAGTCACTCTTCTTAATTATATTTTAAGTCTCATTCTTTAATATATGTCTAGAGCACCCAATGTCTAAATTAATATTTTTTTGTTGGAGCCTTGAGTGCTAGACACACCTGCAGAAAATATTCAGATTTTCAACTTAGGAACCCAAGCTCTTTTGGGTCCTTGTAGGTTAGCTATAATTGTTTCTTTTGGAACCCATATTCTCTTAATAGCTATTTTGTTTATTAGTTTGCAGGTTTTAGGATTACAAGAAATGTATTTCTGCATACTCTTATTAAATTTAACAAACATAGATTTAACATGAGTAGTAGATAAACTTACAATTTTCTGTTTTTGCCTTTTAGGTTCATCAAATTTGTAATGTATAGATTTAGAAACAACAGAAGAGATTTTGCTTAGCTTTTGTTCCTGTTTATCAACATTATAAGAATCTGTTTTAAAATAATTAGAAACTGTTTTAACAAATATATTCTTGAAAGATTTTTGGGTGTACCAAGGTTGATATCCCAATCCAACTTTATCAAATTCAGCTATTTGATTATTTATCATTAGGTTTAATTTTTCAGAGCTGAAAGTAAATCTTTCAACAACAGGTTTCAATTTGTCAACTTCTTTAGTTAATCTTCTATTATCTTCTGAAAGCAATTCATTATTTTTCTTAAGTTTATCATAGCTTTCAGTGAGAAGTTGGTTTTTCTGATTTAGTTCTTTATTTTTCTCAATTAAGATTTTAGTTTCATTAGTATGTTTCTTAATTAATGTTTCATAATAATTAGACAATTTCAGTTTTTCATTTACTAGGGTTTTCTTTTCATTCGTCAGGTTCTTATTTTTACAAATGAGTTTCTTATGTTCTTTCATTAGATCAAGAAATGCATCATGTAACTTATCAAGTGTAAAATCATTTTCAATTTTATCATATACTTCATATTCAGAAGAGGAGACACTTTGTGTTTCAATACATACCTCGTCCTTGTGTGCCACAAGGCTTAGGTTCTCAATATCAGCTTGCCTCTCATCTTCTTCAGAGCTAATTCCAGATTCACTAAAAATGTTAGTACTTTCATATTTAGCCTCTAGCATATTCCACATGTCTTTAGCAGTTATGCAAGAAGATATGCAATTAAACTCATTCTCATCTAATGCACAATATAACAGCTTCATGGCTTTTGAATTTTGTTGAGCCATTTCCTTATCATGATTAGTGCTTGTGTGTAGCCCATTGACTATAATACTCCATAGATCATAGTTATGTGCTTGAATGAAAATGCGCATGCGTGCTTTCCAATGTGTGTAGTTTATGCCATTAAATAGTGGAGGTCTATCAATTAATTGTCCCTCACTCGTAGAACATCCCACTTGGGTTGTCATGATCTTTAACTCTTGATTGTGAGATCAATAATTACTATTGGAGCACCTTGCTCTGATACCACTTGTTGCCCAAGGTGACAAGCCAAGAGGGGGGGTGAATTGGTTTCTTTTAATTTTAACTATCTTACTTGTGTTAAATGATGAGTTAGTGAACTTAAACAAATCACAATACAAACAACAAGAAGTATAGTGGTTCGGTGCTCTCCTTAGCACCTACGTCCACTCCCCAAGCGACCCCTTGGGAATTCACTATAATCCCGCGGATTACAGTTGGATTGTTTTTCGGGCTCACAATCCAAAAACTTTTACACTTTGGTTTTTCGGGTTCACCAAAAACCTATGTTGGTTTTACGGGCTCACCAATGAACCTATACAATTGGTTTTACGGGTTCACCAACAACCTATGTTGGTTTTACGGGCTTACCAACAACCTATGTTGGTTTTACGGGCTCACCAACGAACCTTTACAATTGGTTTTCCGGGTTCACCAATCAACCTATTCCGTTGGTTTTGCGGGCTAACCAACCAACCTTTACAAGTAGTTTAATAAACAAAGGAAGAAGATTTAAACTCCTAGATGAGCAAATATAACAATATAATCTACAAAGAAGAGTTTAGAGAATATTTATCGCTTGATGTGACTTCTCTCTTCTTTGTCAAGGATGCTTCACTCTTCAAGGATGGATGGAGCTCTTGATGACTCTTTAAATCTGCTCAACCACTTTCTTTTGATTCTTGAATGAAGCACTTGGATGAAGCTTGCCTTGCTAGGGTTCTCTCTTGAATGCACTTGATGTATTTTCCAAAGCTTGCTCCCTCTGATGAATACTCCCTCTTAAATACTTCTCCAACCTCCAAATAGTCCTTCCTGACCGTTGGATTGAAGAAACTAGCCGTTTATAGCCGTTGGGAGTCCAAAAAGCACTTCTGCACAACTAGCCGTTATGCTTCTGCCCGTGCTTGGGTCGGCTCAACCTGTCCTTGGGTCGACCCAACTTTCACTTGGGTCGACTCAAACATTCCTTGGGTCGACCCTCTCAGAAACACAGAAACTTTATAATTCAGCCTTCCTTCACTTGGGTCGACCCAACCTTTCTTTGGGTCGACTCAAAGTTCACTTGGGTCGACTCAACTTCTTCTTGGGTCGACCCTAACAGGGTTTCCAGAGAACCTTTTCTGTCTTCTTTTCTGTCTTGCCTTTGGGTCGACCCTCTCAGGGTTTGGGTCGACTCAAGCTTGGGTCGACTCAACTACTGTTTGGGTCGACCCTCTCAGTAAATCCAGAGAACCATTTTTCTGTCTTGTTTTGAGGATCTTGATCCTTGGGTCGACTCATGCTTTCCTTGGGTCGACCCAACTCATTGTTCATCTTTGCCATTTTTGCAGAAGTGTGCCAAATGTTTTCTTGATGTGCCGGGGTCGACCCAATCATCCTTTGGGTCGACTCAATCCACACTTTGCTGCATCTCAAGGTTAGATTCATTCAAATAAACAATGAAATGTATCTATATCAATTTATACAAATATACTGAGAGTAACAGACTTATAAATGAAGTATCGTTTTAACTTATAACATACTCTTGTTAAATGCTTGTTAATCATCAAAATAACACTATCATCCTCAGAAGTGATCTCATATCTAAATTTTTAATATTTATTAAATTATGAGACTTTCTAAAATATTAGTTACAATATTTATACTATATTATAAAATGAAAGAAGGAATATAGCAAAAATATTGCGTCTATCAAAGTTCTTAACTGAGATACCATTAAATTTAATTAATAAAACTTACTTAACGATGATATCATTTAGTAAGAGAACCACAATAATTAGGTCGCAGATATAGTTTAATATTCTTAAGCATTTCTTAACCTAAGATTCCAACTACAGTTCTTTTTTCATAATATTCTTATTTGTGAAACAACTCAAGCATATACAACTCAAGCATATTCTTTTTGGGTATATCGGCTCCTCGCACCAAACAAATATGAGTACAACCAATAAAGTTAGAAAAAAAAGCTGTCTAAGCGGATCGGAAATGTCCGCCTGATTCATCTAGAGTGGAGGCCATCCAGTCACCAGCTGTGTTTGCCTCCCGATAAACACTTATTACGGGCTCGTTTAGTTCGCGGAAAGATTTTTTCTTATAGGAATATAATTCTTAGGAAGATGATTCCTGGAAGGAGGATGTCTGGAAAAGTATTTTTGGCATGTTTGGTTGACCATGGAAAAATAACAGATTTTCAGAGTACTTATATTTAGTTGATCATTTACTTTTCTGGAAAAGTTATATGTAATTCCTATTATATGTTTAATAAAATTTAGATCTTTAATAAAAGGATCTTTGGATGATTTTTTTTTTAAAAAAATAAAAATGTTTCGCTCGGAGTATAAAAAATAACTTTTTTATATTTTTTATTAATTTTTTTATAAAACATAAAAATCATATTTTCATATAAATATAATTTTTTTATTTTTTTTTAAATTCCAACCAACCATTATTTACTTTTTCGTTAACCATATTTTTTTTCTCCCCTCTTTCCCAGCGAACCAAACCAGCCCTACGTTTAATCTCCCTTTTCCGCGCTGCAGGTGTTGATCAAATAAGCTTTTCTACCAAGTCCCAGTTCCATCTGCCCCGTTACGCAGCTCCCATTCATGGACTTTGAGGCAGTGAAGCGATCGCTGGAGGCAGCAGCGGAGGAGATCCTCCCATCCCCGTCCCTCGACGCCCTGCCCTCCAAATTTTACGACGCCTTCGTCCTCCATGGCCTCCGCGTTGACCTTCTCGAACCCGGCCGCCTCCTCTGCTCCATGACCGTCCCTCCCCGCCTCCTCGTAAGCCCTTCTCCCAGTGTCACCTCCGCCCGAAACCCCCTTCTTTCCTCTTGGTCTCCCGATCTTCTCCAATCTAATCCTGCTCGTTCTCCATACAGAACACCGGCAAGTTTCTACACGGCGGCGCCACCGCTTCCCTGGTCGATTTGGTCGGGTCCGCCGCCTTCTACACTGCCGGGGCTCGGACCAAGGGTGCCCCTCTGGAGATGAGCATCGCCTACTTGGATGCCGCCTTTGTCCATGTGCGTTTCCTTCTTTTAGTTAGAACTCATTTCTTAAGCTTTGAAAACGCGTTAATTTCCATTATTGTGCATTTTTTTGTGCGTAATTTCAGCTGTTTCGAAGTTTGGAAGTAAATCCTCTTTGCTGTAGAATGTTTTTTCTGCTATTATTTTTCAAGCCGGGGATAACTTTGAAGTTTTAAGGATGCAAAATTCGGCATTTTTGATGGTACTTTGGGGCTTGGAGTTTGGAAGAGATGAAGTATCTGTTTTAAATATGTTTTTTCTTCCCCTTTAAACTGTGTTTGCTGGAAAGAGTTGTAAGTCTGAATTTTGGAGGATATATCAACTAGTTTGATAGTATTTGGGGGCATAAATTTGGCCGTCGCTGGATTATGGTATGTGATTCATTAGTATTTAGTAAAGTTTCTAAACTATGTGTGGTCTTAGATTGTATCATTATTGGGTAGGATCAGACTAGACGTAGGTCCTTAAATGTGGTAATAACTAGCAGACACCATAATCAAGTTATATATCCACCTCAGATTAACTGTGCTTTGATGTTTCTTAATTAGTGTTCCATTATTGGTATAGTTGTTTAAGCTATTCTCATTAGAGTGAACTGAGCTCTGTGCAACTTGCTGAGACAACTGAGCTAGCTCAGACTGGATCAGATATTCCCATGGCATTCAGGGGCATAAAATTAACCATCATTTTGTTAGGGTTATGTCGGTCATCAGTTTCTTGCCAAATTTGGGTAATGCGGAGTAGTCTTAGGTTAGGTAATGGTTGAATTGTATCAGAGTAGATGAATGGTCCTTAATGTGGTATGATCCTAAAGACAACTTTGATACTCTGTTTTTTAGTGGTACTTTTTTCAGCCTCCCTTATTCTAGGGCATAGCTGTTGAAGACGTTCCTACAGAGTAAACTAAGCTTGGCGACACTTGCTGAGAATACTTTGGTGGTTTAATGAATAACTTTACATCTTGTCACAATGGCAGGGACATCTAGTGGGGTAGAGAATCACATTCAATTAAGGTTTAAGGGTGGGATTGATTGAATTTGAATCGAATAGCATGTAAGAAAGGATGCATGCCTTGTGTTTTTTCGAATGAAGATGATGCTATGGATTGTGTTCCTTGTGTTTTTTTGAATGAAGATGATGCTATGGAGCTGTAATGGCATCGGAAATAAAGAATTTTGGAAGACCTGCATAACCTGAATCCAAGTCAGTATCCTGATATATTTGTTGGTTATGGTGGTCATGGGAACTTTTTTGCCTTGTTGCAAATAGATGTTTGGCATATCTTACTCTTTGGAAGAATGCAGAACATGCGTAGTTTTAGAATGGCAAATAGATCATGAGACAACATATAATCCGATCATGGAGAAGGAAGTAATTTCTTCAACCTGCTCAACTCAAATCTCCTTAAAAAGATAAAAAAATAAAAAAAATATTAAAAAAATAAAAAAATTGGTGACAGTTGGGTCAAGTCCTCTTTTCTTTCATTAATCAACAATAAACTCGGTTACATAGCCTCTATTTATACTAGTAAGGTCTCCTTGCACAATTTAGATCGGATTTCTTTTTTAGTTAAAAAAGGATACAACATTCCTAAAGTAGGCAAGTCTAGTAGAAATAATCATGAAAAAGCTAAAATCTTATAAGAGGTAAACCTCGACTGTCTTCAGCCATTTTGTCTGATTTTTTCCAGATTGGGAGATATGCCTGGTCAAAGTTTTTTTTCAAAAAATAAATTTTTTGTATCGATCTAATTCATTTTGAGTTTGAAACGATGGAATTTGGTTCTAATTGCTTAGTGTGCCACACCCTTAAGGGGTGGCGCTGCGTCATAGAGTTTGAAAAGTTAACCAGTTTTGGGAAAAAAAATAGCACATCAATTGTGGTGGATCTCACTCTTGGACCCCATCTAGTTGTCCCCATAGTTTCTAAAGTGGTCCACATCGAATTTTGCGATCCTTCTGGATCAACATATATGAAAAATTTTAGAATAATCTATATTGTTTAGTATCATTGGATATATAGTTTTGATGTTTTAGGTTGAAATTGTTTTTAAAAAAATCATATTGTACATCAATTTAAAAAATTATATGTTATTCACATTTTAATTGATTTACTTTTCTAGTACATAATCATATATCCACCACAGTAAGATGTGCAGTTGCTAAACTGCATGCATTAGGTGGCAAGATATGCCTCAAGCATAAGATAGAGTTAAAAGTAACAACCCACATCAAATTCTGTTGTACTTGGATCTTCCTTTGCAATGAATTTATTGGGCAGTCTTTCTGCATGAAGTTATCAACCTTCTTCGTTGTTGATTCTTCCGTTCCTGTATAGAAAATATCAAGTAAGACAAAGAGCCACTATATTAAGTCCTTTCGTTTTTATCAAGGAAATAAGTGGTAAAAAATTAGCATAGAACTGATAGTGTGGTGCGTCCTGTAAAATAGGATCTTTCTACATGACAACTTTGTTGAGCACTCAGCAATTCTGAACACTCCTGAACTGCTGTCCATGATAAACCACTACTTCTTGTGAAAGCATTTATTGGATGACCATTGGATCTCAAGGATAAGCTTAGCCCATTGACTTTTCTTGGAAACTTTATCACGTAATTTAGCTGGAGATGGAGATGCAATATTCAAGATAGTTGCTGAAATCATATGCTGTGATTTGTCAATGGTATAGTGGATATTCCTGTTTGGAGTGGTGAGCTATTGACATAATGATTATAAACTAGAACTGGCCATTGTGTTATCATATGCAAGGACAGCACTTTTGGTCATGGTGCAACATTTGACTTTTAGTTTTGGAATGGCGTTGAGGTTTTGTTATAGCCAGTGTGGGGCTTCTTTATGTTCATCAATAGTTTGCTTCAGATTGGATTTACAGCAAGGTAAGATTCAAAATTGTCAAATGCAACTCTATGAAGGGCAAATGTAAATGCATTGGTGAAATTTAACGTAATTCTTTTATTATAAATTTCTTGCTTGAGGATTCCTTAAGTTCCTTTTCTACTTGTTTCTCAAAGTCGCATTTTTATCAATTACCTTATAATCTTTCTATTTCTCTGTTAAATCTCAAGCTTGCGTTGATCATTGTGATGTTTTCTTGTAATTTCCATTAGACTTGTAGCTTGCCTGGTAACTTATGAACGAAAGTGTCAGTGCTAGGTTTCAAAGTCTTCCTTTATCCTCTCTCTGAAAATTGTTTTCAGATTGTCCATCCTTGGGCTCAAATCTGGTGGGTTGGGTTGTGTTTTGAGTGCCCACCGAAGCCCAATCCGGATATGGGGATAGCCAGCCCAACCCTAACCCAACCAAATTATGAATTGACCACCCAAACCCGAACGTGACCCCACTGAAAAACTTTCTACTGAAACAAATTTAGGTTGGTTTGTGTTGGCCCAACAAGGCTCAAACTAAATTGGATCGAGAGCTTAATCCTAGAAATGTGATTTGAGTTTGGGTTTCTTGGGTTCAGATCATATGCATGGTAGGGTTTAGGCTTTGCTTGCATCGTGTTCGGCACTCTTATATACAGGTCTGGTTTGGGTTTGTGTCGGGTTGGTTGCCCTAGCTCTTAAGCTGAACTGAACCCCACTTAAAGTTGGGTGGACATTTTTCAGTCCAAGCCCAAGTTAGGTTTATGTTGACTCAACCGAAGCCAAAATACTGGTTTGGTTTGGTCAGGTTTGGTTAACCCGTTCGAGGTTGCACTCCAAGTCAACATACGGTCATGCGATGCCAAGAAAAGCATATTCATTTTGGAGAAGCTCAGATTTGAAAGTAACATACACCAGTTGTATCAAATAATTTATAATGTGAAAACAAAGGTTCCAAATAAAATATAATTAACCTTAAACTTAGTTTTGCAATCCTCATATCATGTGCTGGGTCTTATGGATTGAGGTTTGATCCTTTGACATTGGGAACATTTGTTGATTGCACATCACATTTAGTCATCTAGAGGACAAGCATTCTGGTCACGATGAGGGGGAAAACATAAGAGTAAAGCATCTTTTAACTTTCCTGGCTGATTTTGGTTTTTATAGACCTCTTTGCTGTTGCTTTCTGTTTTTGTTTGAAATATTTTTGGACTTCATTATCATTCGTTGCACCATGGGCGCAATTAGGCTGAATGAAGAAACTTCGAGCAGTACCCTTAAATAACTTCTTGATTCTAAAATGATACTCTTCTATAGGCAAGGTTGATAGAAATTGTTTGATTGTTTGGTAATACAGGAAGACATTGAGATAGAAGTGAAGGTTCTACGGGCTGGAAAGGCTGTGGGGGTTGCCACTGTAGAGCTAAGGAAGAAGAAGACTGGAAAGATCATAGCTCATGCACGTTACACCAAGTACCTTGCTGTACCTAGCAATTTATAAAGGGATGTTTTCTTATACTTAAGCTGCAATTAAAGCTTTATTTGCGTCTATTAACAAAAAGTAAAAAGAAAAGCTTTATTTGCTTATGACTGGTAATGCTTGAAAATTTGGCGCATCTTGTTGTAGAATTGATAGTATAATATTTTCTGCATACAGGCTTTATTATGCATTCTATGTTTTATTTTCAGTTTCTTTTCTATTTATGCATCGGACGATGTGAGAAGTTGAAGACTTTGGAGGAAAGGCTACCATCGGTAGTTGAAAATTTCGAGCCTATTGCTGGTTGCTACGAGCTTATACTCTCTAGATACTTGTGTCTATTGCATTGGCATTGTGGATTCTTACTCTGAACTATGATGATCACAATCGTCTTTCTAGGTGAGCGATATCAAGATGAACTATCACAAAATTGATTTATTTTGGCCAAAATGTAAGGTTGTTGAGTTTTTAGGGTTATTTTACGGGGATGCCCTCACTTATCCATGATTTGCAAATGAATCCTTCCATTTTTCGTATTTGCAAGATTGCATATGCATTATGCCATTTCCTGAATATCCCTTTCTGTGAACGTTTTCAAAATTTGGAATATCAGCATCTTAGTGGATGAATGATGCAGAATGAGACAAGATTTTGGCTTATCTCCACTGAGATGAAAGGTGAGAAAAATTTGAGAAGAATTCTGATATATTTAGATCTTGACCGATAAATAGGATTTTAGAAATCTTGGTTGGTACAGTATAATTGAGATTAACTACTAGTCCAAAGTACTATCTTTGATGCTTATTTATTGAAAAAAATAATCTGAGATGCCAAAAACAAATGGAATAATCTCGGATGCCAAGGAGGGATTACTCTTGAATCAGATTGATCGCTTAAAAAATAGAAGGTTGCATTTAAATCAAAGAGTTTACATGCTGCAAAAGTAGTTTGCTTTGTTGTATTTGTGAACTTTGGACCCCTAATGCTTAAGATATGATGGGACTGACAGCTCCATTTTATAATAAATTTAGCAAAGGGTTTTTGGCCCGTAATTCAAACATAGACAAATGCATGCCAAGCATCCGATGCATGACTGCTTAGCATTTTGCATGAATTTTAAAAGGGTACAAGGAATAGTAAGGTTCCTTTCCCTGGGAAAAGTAAAGTAGTTCTTGTTGAGGTTGAACCTTGTCGTGTGCTACTATTGAAATCGGCACTGGTTCCATAGCGGTGCCAATCTGTGATTGTGTCGGTATATCCAGTATAGAAGTCGGTTTAATGTACCGAGCATCAGTTTATACTGATACCATATTAGTATGGTACGGTATGTTCAGTATCATTTGGTTTAGTACCGTATGATATATTTTCCTTCACCACATGCTCCCTATAATCATAAACTCTCGAGTAAGAAAGCGGTATTAGCTTTGTAAGCATGCTTGTAGTAAAAGAAAACTAGCTAGCTAATTGGCTGACTATGTTATGGAAGGAGAGCAATTACCTTATCTATCGATTCTGATTGATTTTTTGAAAAGAGGAAAGGGGTAAGAAAATATTCTCTATTTTAATTGCTTTTCAGAATCCAACCTAATGAAATTATGAAAAGATTGCTTCTAAATTGAATCATATTTATGAACTTTTCGAAAGAAGAAGGTATCTACTCTTCTCAACTCTAAAATCAAAAATGAAGAATCCAAATCAAAGATCCAGCCTGTTGATACCACTGAAAATACTTAGAATAAAAAATTATATATTTGATGGTTTCCAACACGTATATTAACAAGGTGAAATAGTAAAAAAAAAAAATGAAATCATATTATGTTATGATCTAAGTATTAAAATTTATTGATTTTCAATCTATATAAGTTTTGGTATGTTCAAATGACGATCAATAAGATTAATTCTTAATCTAAATTCTTATCATACATTCTAGCATATTAATAAAATACAAAAAATTATTTTTATATGCAAATAATGTATAGATTAGAGATTAGTAAAATATATAATTTTTAGTAGTATAAATCATAAATTTTTATTTTGGATTCTCTGCTGTTGATTTTTTATTAAAAAAAAGTAAATACTCTCTTCTCGATAATCATAGCCAATCTTGTAAATTTAATAAAAAGTTAATAGTTAAGTAAATGTTTACACTTCATCTAGTGCCGGATTTTTTTATTTTTTATTTTTTACTTTTTATTTTTGGATTACGGTGATCTTTTGGTTACTCGTCGTGCTTGTTTCACATCTCTGGTTCTAACCTCCAACCGCCGTATGATCCGACAATTGGTCATTCGCATACGACTTCACGCGTGTATTTCGTATCTAACCCTCAAACTCCACCAACGGTATATGGACACGTAGCAGCCAGTTCTTTTTGGTGTTGTTGGGCCCCATGATGTTAAAGCAAGAAACGTATTTGGTCCCCCCGGGAACCTCCTATTTTTATTTTCACGGTTGCCTCCGCATGCGTCTTCTCTCTGCGAGGCCTCCGCCCACTGCCGCTAGATCTCCGAAAACACCAAAGCGACCGACGGCGACAGAAGCGGCGACGACCCGCCGGGACCGCCGATCCGCCCCTCTGCCGTCTATTCGCCCCCGACGGCCGGGGATCTAGTGGCGGGGGTGCTTCTCCTTCCCGCCGACGAGACGCCGCCGCCGCCGCGGCCGACACCGCGGGACGGGCGGCGGGGATCTCGCGGTAGCGGACAGATTGAGAGGGTTTCTCCGCGATGGCGCCGGAGGCGGCGTCGGGGAGGAGCTGGGTGGAGTCCTACACCGGGATGTCCGCCGACAACATCAAGGGCCTCATCCTCGCTCTCTCCTCGAGCTTCTTCATCGGCGCCAGCTTCATCGTCAAGAAGAAGGGTTTGAAGAAGGCGGGCGCTTCTGGGGTTAGGGCAGGTAACTGGTAGATCCCCATGTGTTTTTTTTTCCTTCTTTTTCTTGTGCCCGCCCCCCCGCCCCCCCAAAATCCCGCGGGGGGCGTTCGTTTGGTGGTAATGTTGACCGATTTTGCTCATTTGAACGGTCTATTCTTAATGATATAGTTTTTGGTAGATTTCTATGTGATAATGGTTCTATCTTCTATCTTCTTTGGTGGTCTTTCTGCGGGATTTGGTGATCTGAGCTGTAATACTACATTCTATCTTGCAATTTAGTAGGATAAGAGTGTTTTCTGTCTGGTATGGTACTGATGTTAAGGGTTTTATGTGGGCTTTGCTGCATTGTTTTGTATGAAATTATTCATTTGGTAGTGGAGAGTTGACACTTAGATGTATTCAGCAGTAAATGATGAATTTGAGCAACGTTTGAATGCCTAGCATGTTGAAAATCTAAATGAGATGTATGTGTACGCAAAATTCATTCTTTTGGTTACATGGGAGGATACATAATATACAGATGCGAATTTCATTTTTGCTAGTGGAAGGATAAGGAAACTAGTTTCATGGAGATCACAATTCAAAAGATGTCTCAATTGAAAAGTTGGTTTTCATTAACTACAGAAGGGTTCTTTTTTTTTTTTCCTTCCCAGATATCTGATAATGGGAAGAACTTGTAGAATTTATCTTTAATTATTATTTAATCAATGGACTAGCAGTCCGACTTTTATAGTACTGCATTTCTGTAGCGGTGCTAAGTGATCAGTTGAAAGGTTTATGAGAAAGGACATAATAATAAGAACAGAATGTGCTAGGTGGAAGATTGGAATCTTTACTGAGAGAAAAGATAAGAAAAGAAGATACAATAGAGGTTCATGAAGCAAGGTAATATTATATCATATGCATCAAGATCTTATATCTTTTGGAATGAGGTTCTCCATGGAACAGGATATCCCACTACCCCATCTTGGTGGCCGTCCCGATCGAGCATCCTATTAGGTATCCCCCGTTTCTCTCCCTTTCTTCTTTTCTTCTATTCTTTCTTTCCTTTCTTCCTTATTTTCTTTCTTTCTTCGTTTCTTTTCTTCTTCGTCCTTCCTTTCCTTCTCGTTTCTTTTCTTCTTCCTTCTTTCCTTCCTACCTTTATTTCTTTTTCTTCTCCCTTCCTTCCTTACGTGCTCTCATTTTTCTTCTTCTTTCATTCTTTTTCTGCATTTTTTTTCCCTCCTTTCCTTTTCTTCTCCCATCCTTCCTTTCTTTTATATTTTCTTCTTCTTTCTTTCTTTTTCCCTTTTTCTTCTTTTTTTTTTCTTTCTTTCCTCCTTCTTCTTTTTCCCTCATGGATGGGTTTCAGAGTCCCGCCCCTATCCTAGTCTAGTTTTCTCATAGGAATGGGCCTTCTTGTCTTGTGAGGATTTAAAACATTAATAGGCATTGCATTTCCCTACCATATATATTTTATGTTATTAAATACTAAGCTATGTACATTCAAAGGTTTGCAATTTTGGCATTGGGTATGGCATCAGTTTGTTTGATATAGAGGTTGGTTTGGTATGCCTCTCATTTTGCGTATCGGTCTGGCACTGGTACGATATGTTACGTCCGTTACAAGACAATATACACCGGTATGGCAAATTTTGTATACACCAATTTTCTATCTTTTGTCGGATTCTATTAAGTTCAAGTTCTTTTGCACCATAAAGTAACCAAAAATTTCCGGACATGCCTAAGTGTTTTGGCTGACATGTTGTGGATCCAAACTACTTTTAGGCCCCAATAATGACTAAAACAGAGAAAACAAAAAATATGAAGTTTTAGGGGTTAAATTAAGCTTCCCAAGACACATCGAGACATGTAAACATTTATCGCTGTATCCGCAAAAAAAGAAGCATGCCCTAGCTCCTTTGGGATGTTCAGGTACAGGGTCTGGTAAGTTACAGTTCTGAATCCATCTTTAAAGCATTCCTACTAGAATTCCTTTTACCACTTTGAATAGTGAACAATATAAAATCAATTGTTTCCTTTGTCAAATGGTACCTTAGTTACTCCGATTAAAAAAATGAACCCACCCAAAACATGGGTGAAGGATGAGGGAGGGGAAAGAGAGAGGGAGCTGTTACTAGGACTTAGGTTGAAAAATGAAACATTGGGATTGAAGTAGGTAGTTTGAGAATCTTGATTTCTATTTTTCTAAAATTTTAAGTTTTTTAAAATTTAAATATAGATTCTCTCTTCTTTTGCCTTCATTATAGAAAGATGGTATAAGATAACAGTAAATTTACTTTATTAGCTGGAACAAAATTATACATGTATACTTCTCATTATCAGATGAGAAGACTTGGATTACATAGACATTTGGATCATGAATCATTCTTGTCCATTTTAGATGTCTTTTATTGCTACCCTTGCTTTCGAGATGATTCTTCTAGGAAAGTGACACCAGCTCCCATTTGTCATAAGAAACTTGGGTTGCTTCTAACTCTGATCAGTTTATTATATTTGGGCATTTGGAGCAATATATGAATAGGTTGTTATACTATGGACATTGCCAAAGGAGTGCACAGTTCTTAAGTAGAGTGCAAGCATTTGGTTGGATCATTTTTTGGTAAATGCTAAGGAAAAGTAACTAAAGTTATACGTATGTGGAAACAACCATGAAACTATAAACAAATCAAAATGTTAAAGGAAATAAAAAGCACATTACATGAACAATTTTTACATTTATCGGGGGATTAAGAGCTGTAGCATAACATGTTAACTAGTAGAGCACAAAATTTCCCTGCAACTTGTTATGAAAATATAAAATTGCCATCTAAAGAAAAGCTCAATAATTCAAGTTAATGCTGCAAGCAACTTATTCAAATGATGGGTATTTCATACAAAGTTGTGTCTACACATTCCATTCAAAAGTTACCAACATTTGTCAATTTAGGTTTTTGGGCACAATGGCAGATGATGGCTGTCATTATTTTATAGTTGACAAGCCCAATCTTGATTTGCCTTGTGCGAGGCATGTTCCGTCCCAAAAGATAGTCAAAACCCGACTACCCTGATAGTCAAAAACTGACTTCCTTAAGCCTAAATGGGCAGTTGGGCCGAGGCAAGGCGTTTGACCTACCTAAGTGCCATGTAGGCAAATATATCATTAATATCTATGGATCCCTTTTTTAAACAATAAACTTGATTTTCTTAAAATTTTTGAAGAGTATGCATGTCATCCTTCTTGGTGTTTTTAGTGGATTGCTTATTTCATTTTTCATTCTATGAGTTTCCCTCAAGTCCACTTTGAAAGTTCCTTTTTCCATTTAAAGACAGGGCGGTTGGGGTGGTGTCGGGGTGGGTTTCATTTGAGTGGGAGGGGTTGGATTTAGTAGACCTTTATAAACTTACTTAAGCATGAGATCATATTTGTTTTAGTTGAAAAAGAGTTGAGTCATGAAAGAGAGGAATAATGCTGAAGAATGGCTTGTTCGTTTTTGTCACTTCATTGATCATACCTTGTTTCTGGTAAGTCCTTACCTTTTTGCGCTTGTTGTGAGTGAGCTTACTAGGTACATTCAAGATGATATTTCTTGGTGCTTGCTATTTTTGATGATATAATTTTAGTGGTTGAAACTAAAATCGAGTTAATTGTAAGTTGGAATTATGGAGGAGTGCATTAGAATCCAAGGATTTTATATTAAGTCGGACCAAGATGGAATACATGAAATGAGTTTTAGTAAAATAAGAAATAAAGGTAAAGGTGGAGGGAAAATTGCTAACCATAAAGTTTCTAAGAGTGATCATTTTCGATATCTAGAATTCAATTATTCATAAAGAAAGGAAGATTGAAGAGAATGTTATCCATAAGATTAAAGTATGTCAGATGAAATGGAGAAGTACATTTAGGATATTATGCGATCATAGGATACCCACCAAGTTGATTTTTTTTCTTCTGTAGGATAGCTATACGACTAGCTGTGCTTTATAGTAGAATATTGGGCAAATAGAGAACAACATGTGCACAGGACGAGTGTGGCTAGAGAGAATATTGAGATAGATGTATGGTAATACATGAAAAGATAAATAAATAATGATGATATTTGTAAAAAGACGCAAGTAGCACTAGTTGAGGATAAATTAGAGAAGAATAACTTAGATAGTTCGGACATATATAACATAGGTCGAGGGATAGAGATGCACCAGTATGAAGGAGTGATTTGATACATATAGGATCAATGAAGAGAGGTAGATATAGATTAAAAATCAAATAGAATGTAGTAGTAAGGAAGGACTTGATATTTCACATCTTTCAGAATATATGGCCCAAATTGAGCGGAATGGATGAAAAGGATTAATGTAACAGACCTCAATTAGTTTGTGTTTAAGGCTTAGTCGAGTTGAGTATTGGTCATACCTTGTTGTTGTCTCCTGTTTGTCAACTTTGTTTTTGGATGCAAATTTTCATTCTGAAGATTATCAACATGCAGTTTTATATGAAGTTGCTTGTGTATAATTCTATTTAGTTGTTACTACTTACTTCAACATAGAGTTTGATAAGGACATTTCTAGGAAAAAGGTAAATTTATAATTAATATAATATTACCACTGAGAAACAAATTATAGTGAACATGATCAGTTACAAATGAAGTTCTGTCCATAGATGTGTTTATTACTTATGTAGGTATGTTTATTTAGTACTTTACCACATCTTTAGTGTAACCTTGTACTCAAACTCTTGTTGTATGCTCTAATGGAATGAAGAAGATGTTCTGGACATTGTTGATTTATGACATGGTATCAGAACCAATCTGGCTTGGTCATGCTTAATTGAACCAGAATCTATGTACCAACTTTCTTGCTTCTTGTGCTCACTGCTGCAATCAGCCCTTGGGGCTGTCTCAAGCCCTTGGTCTAACCTAAATCCTGCTTGCATTCAGCTTAATGCTAGAGCTCTTGGACTGGCGACAGAGCTGCTCATTCTGTTGGCTCAAAGCCTTAGTACCATTTTGGCTTGGTAAGGGTCTCAATCCAAGCCTAAACATGCCAGCATTGGACTTGCTGTTTGTCTCCAACGTAGAGCGTCCATTCGATCTTTGTGAGAAGCTTGATTTGTCTGTCCCAGTATCATTCTTTCGTCAATATAATATTTGAGCATGTGCCCTTCATCCATTCGGTTGAATTCCTCACTCAGCATCTAAGCAATTGTGCTCCACTCACCATGAAGAATTCCTCACAATATGGCTGGGCGGATAGCCTGAACTGATCCTCAAGATGGGCTACCTTATCTAGCTCCCAGGTTACAATGCTCGTAAGTAATGCCACATTGCTAGCTCACTTTGTCTTCCACCATCAATCTGCCCTGCAACCTCAGTGCAGTGCAGATTATGCTTGCTTGCTAGCTGTTTGTTGTAAGGTCTCAACTGGATGCAGCACCCAAACTCCAAATTTTGTCATTTCTACCATATTTTGCCTGCACGCTTGCTGTTTGGTCGCCGTCGTCGCTTGCAGTTCCCAATCCATACACCCAAGCAAAGCAAGTCTAAGCTACTTGAATATGGCTTCCTGTTTGAAAATGTGAACTTCTATTGAGTCCATTGACCTTTCAGATAAAGCAGCAAGCTGAATAATACTTATATTATCAAGAAAAGCACTGCACATTAACTGAAACATTTTCTGATCTTTTTTAAATGCTGCAACAGTGATTTGAAAAGTAGAGAAAATTAATGCATTCCACCTTAGAAGATTGTAATAAGGTTGATTATGGCTCTAGGGGTTAATGGTTTTGCTGTATGCTTTACTTTTCTTCCATTTCAGCTTCCTTATGGATTGATTTTTTTGGGTGGTGTTTTTCTTCGAAACATTTTAACTTGCAATTACCTCACACCAGGAGCTGGAGGCTATGCTTACTTGTACGAACCACTTTGGTGGGTGGGAATGATAACAAGTGAGTGCTCAGTCCTTTGAATCAAATGTGGTGTCTTTCTCTTTTTTGTAAAAGAAATGTGTTCTCAATTTTTAAAGTGGGCTTCTAGGCTTGCAGTTAACTCTTTGTATTGAATTGGTCTTGTCCTACTGAAGTGTGTTCAATGCTTATTTGAAGAAATCATATTTAAATTCTTCTTATCACAAGGTGAATCATTTTGTAATTTGAATTCTCTTGTGATACACCAGATCCAGCTAAAATTGGAGTGAATAAATCTGGCATTTCTTGAAATCTCTCTTATGATTCAATATCATGGTATAATTTGTAAAATATGCACTTGTCACACATTTGGTTCTGAAGTTATCACCTAGCCTGATTTTTACAGTGATATTGTAACCATAACCATCAAGATTTGTCCTGAGTCTCCTGACTATCATGGATTTGGCTTTTTTGTTTTGTTGAATTTGGCTCTTTACAGTAATGCACTTCTATCATGTCATGCCATTGGTGTGAATTTTGTCTAAGGGCTTTTTTTTTTCAAGTTTCATCATTTGTGTGCTGTAAAACCTCCACATTTCTTTGTTAAATTGATTATAATGGGGTTTTTTTAACTCTCCTTCATGGCTTCACCCCTCCCTCTCTCTCAGAGGAATGTATACTAACAAGTTGGTTCTAATGCAACAGTGATTGTTGGGGAAGTTGCTAATTTTGCAGCTTATGCATTTGCTCCAGCTATTTTGGTGACTCCTCTTGGTGCACTTAGCATAATTATCAGGCATGTCCCCTACTCACCATCATATTACCTTTGCATTAGCTAGTATGTTTTTACTGTGCATTTTCTAATGTGTATGTACTATCGCCAACTATTTGTTGTACAGTGCTGCTCTCGCACATATCATTTTACGGGAGAGGCTGCATATATTTGGCATTCTTGGTTGTGTTCTTTGTGTTGTGGGGTCAACTACAATTGTTCTCCATGCCCCTCAAGAGCGTGAGATTGAATCTGTGAAGGAAGTATGGGATCTGGCTACTGAACCAGGTTTTGTTTGTTTTCCTCTTTTATGAGGGAATAATCATCTCACTTTGCATGCATTTAATTGATCTTAATGCAGTTGTAACTAACACAGCCTTAAGTTATTCATTCTTTTCGTCAATGAATATAATGAGTAATTCTAATTGCTAAGGCATCATTATTGTTTTTGGCAGCTTTTCTGTTCTATGCGGCAGTTGTAATTGCCGCTGTTTTTATACTTATATTCCATTTTATCCCCCAGTATGGACAGACACACATTATGGTGTACATCGGTGTTTGCTCTCTCGTAGGTTCTCTATCGGTAGGTTCTTGTGTAAAGAGCTCATCTCAGTTACCTTGGCTTCATGTTCTTGAAGATGAGTTTCAGATGTCGCCATAATATTTTCTTTTCCTCAATTTTCTACTTGGGCAGGTCATGAGTGTGAAAGCTCTTGGAATAGCTCTGAAGTTAACATTTTCGGGAATGAATCAGTTAATTTATCCCCAAACTTGGGCTTTCACAATAGTTGTAGCTACATGTGTGATTACTCAAATGAACTATCTGAACAAGGTATGGCTATTCTTTCTGTCATCAACAAAAGTATAGCTGAGTTTGTAAGTGATGAATTTTACCCACAATGATGTCTTGTTATATATTTTGAAAGCACACGAATTTTTTAATCTACAAATAATGGTAGTCATAGATGTACAGATGAAACTAAATGTGTTTCATTTTCTTTTATAGTCACTCTTTCAGGTCCTAGGAATGCTAATGTTTGATTGTATTACAAAGTAGTAAAGAATGAACAAAACTATGTATGTAAATTCCATTTTTAATTATTCTAATAAATCTTATAGGAAGGACCTTATCTATTTGATCTCTGAGTCAAATTTTCACAGGATTTTTGAGAGATTAAATTTTACATGCAAGGAAACTTTGATTTGGAGGAACAACAGAGTGCATTATGGCATACAAGATCATGGTTATATTTCTTGGATCATTCATGTTATACCTCCTTGAGTAGAGAAGTAGATAGCTTCAATTTTTCTATTTGAAACTCTTCGTTGTTGTTTTTTAATATTGTTTTACATTGTCACTTTTGTTCAATGAACCACAAAGTTTGTGCTAATTTTGTGCATCCTGTTGACTAGGGCCATATTTCATCTTGATTTTTACTTAAAATTTGTGTTTTATCTATGATATCTATTTAAGATCCAACTATATTATAACTTTTTCATTTAATATGATGCCATCTGCAAATTGTGTGTGCTATGGTTTCCAAATTCTACTACTTTATATAATCTATTTGAGTACAAAATAGTTAGAGACTCAGAAGGTTTCTGCTGCTGATCCAATTTATAGTTTGATTAAATTCCCATATCAGCAGTCGACATTACATTGCAAATGGCTCACCTTGTCATTTTCCTTTGAGTGCTAACAATAAGTATATCTATGTTAGTAAGGATTAAAGGCCACCACTGCTGCAGGATTACTTCTACTGAAAAGTCATTGATTGGTCTTACTACAGCATAAATGCATCATTATTTATTAGCCTCTGATACATGCCTCCGATCTCAATCTACTTCTCTTGCTCATTCTAGTAGTTACCAAGCTTTCTTCATACGTTGCGACTATATGCTTAAATCAAACCAATAACAATTATGTGAAGTATCTTCTCACCTTTTCATTAATTACCTTAATACTAAAAGCCTATAAGGTCTGCTTGCCTGTGTTTTGGTACTGGTTTTTGATTGGACTGGTATGGTTTTGGGCCATCCCATGCCGACACATAGTGTGGGGCTTTGTACCAATACCATACTGGGATGGCCAGAATAAAACTTTGTTTATTTTTCTTTTAATTATTTTTTTATGCATGATGAAGATGTTTAGGCCAACTTGCCTAGCAGGCCTCTTAGATCCCTTTTATTTTTAGGGGTCGCCTGCTAGGGATCCCTTTTATAGTCTTTCATCTACTCAATGGAATGGTGGTGAGCTTTCACCTTTTCTTTAGACTATTGTTACATCTGTGAAGGAACTGAAATAGGAAATACAATGTTTCCCATGTTAGCTATGAACTATGTCATGCTATTCAACTAAATTTCTTGTTCTTGACAATCATCGTTATTATGTAGAGTTTTATTAGGTATTATGTAGATTTTTAAATGCTTGCCAACATGTTTTAAGCTCATTTTTATTTGCAGGCTCTTGATACATTCAACACAGCAGTTGTATCGCCCATATACTATGTGATGTTTACATCCTTAACCATTTTGGCTAGTGTGATCATGTTCAAGGTAACAACTGTAATAACTTTGTCAAGTCTATATTTTATTGCACTCCTTTTATTTGTGTAATGACATCGAATCATTTATTGTTCACATTGAATGCTAGCTGATGTTACATCAATAGTGGAGTATGAAATGTGAACCAACTTCTGAGTAAATAATCATCTTGATACTAACTCAATGATTGGTAGCAATGCGATTAAGCTCCTTTTTGACCAACCACAGTTATTCGTTGATAATAGCAAATTGATAAAGATAAGGCCACAAGCTTATCCTTGTTTTAAGCACATGTAACTCATAGTAGTTGCTCACACCTGTTAGCGCTCCTCAACACAGCTTTTTCCATTATGAGTGCTAACTCTCTAAAAAAGTTATTTCTTGTGTTTCTTTAATCTTCTTTTGAAGGCTTAGAAAAAGTTCATAATGTTATAAATGCCCCAAAAGGGAACACAAGTAGAAAGAGAGATCCAAGTTGTGGCCTGTGGGTCAAAAGAAATGGTCAAGTTCTGTACACATAGGGCTTGCTTTATATTAGAATATCTATCTATGAGTATTATCCAACAGGATGATAGATTCAGTAGTCAACACAGAGAATCTCATTGTCCTCTCTTTGGGTTTGAGCTTCCTTCATTTGCTATGTTATCTGGACACTCGCATCCAACTCCTATACTTTGTATTAGACAAGTCAGAAACTTGGGTGCTTATCATTTTTTTTGGTCTAATTGGAGCTTTTAATTAAGGAATGCGGGACCGTCCTGAATTGCCCAGTTTGGCGCTTTCTGGGCCGTGCTGGTGGCGGACTGGGATGGTTCCAACATTTAGAATGCTAAATTGATAGGGGGGAGGGAGAAGAAAAGAGAGGAAAAGAGAGGAGGGGGAGGAAGGGCCGCTGGAGGGGGGCGTCGAAGGGCTGGAGCAGGGGCTCCGCCCTCTAGACCCTTGTTTCGAACCGGAGGGTGGAGCCTCTGTGCCCTCTGAAGGCCTCTGGCGGCCTACCCTTCCCCCTCTCTCTCTCTCTTCCTCTCTCCCGTTCTCCTGCTCCCGTTTCCTCGCCCTTTCTGCTGTGTCGGTATGGGCCCTTCACGGAACGGTATGCGGGCATACCGAATAGTGCCGCCAGCTGACCGGTATGGGCTCCAGTATTGGCACGACCAACCTTACTTCTAATAATAGGCAGAGAGTTGAAGTCTTCCAACAAAGAGTCTGATTGACTACCATAGTGTTAAAATTGACATTTTATTCTTTTTAAAGATTGGTCAAGAATGTAGATATTAAAATACTTTCGCAAACCATTTTTTGAAAAGCTTCAAGTTAATTGGGAGGTTTGGGTGAGAAATATGCATATTGGAAGATCTTAACAAATAATATATTTGTAATTTTTTCTTATGTGGGACACTTAAATATATGTTTTTAGTTAAAATTATTTTTCTATGTATCCTCGTATCTCCTTTTCTTCCCTCTTGCCAAGTCAGACACTTGGACAGGTGTCCTAGTCCAATTCTTGAGTCTATGTCCATGCAACAATTGTCCTTGGTCATGGACTCGACCCTCTGTATGTGTCTGTCATCAATTTTTGATCGCAAAAATTATCATTTAATCTTTCTAAAAGATTCATCATAAAATAAGATGTCATCACTTTTCTTCATTAAAACTTGTTTAATGTTGATTTTTTTTAAAAGAGATAAACTGTAATCATTAAAATTTGTTGAGATATTTCAAGAGGATGCTTTTTCTCTGTTCTTGTGGCAACTTTGATGTTCTCAAAAAGTCATCACAAGTCATGCATTGTCTTGTCTAATTGTCTTATGTTCCTTGCTTTCCTCTATCCCTTACAAACCTTCATTGTCCTTCCCATTTACATTCAACTCTTATGACAACCCTCTTAGGTTTTTAACTATGTCCTTAATTTATTTTCAATTATTTCAACCAATATCTCCAACTGCAGTTGGTCATGCAGTAAAATTACCTCTGTTCAGAGATGTATAGGTTTTACCTTAGTCACTGCACAGTGAATTTTTGGGAGGTGCAGAATTTTGATTGTAGAGTCGCTTGCAGAAGGTGGATATGTGAGAAGTTTTGGTTGTATGACGTACCAAATTCCGCTATGGGAACTGAATTGTGTGACCTTTGGACTGTACAAAGAGTAAACAAAGTTTTGTTTCTACATCCATTCTGACAATTATTGTGGTTAGTATTTTAGGGTTTTTGAACTATACAGGTGGCTTTTGTTTGCATTAATATTTGTGTTGTTGGATTACTATGTTTTTGATTGCTTTTAGATCTGGACTGGACGTCAAAAGATCAGTTTTTTATTTCCCCAGGGTTTGCTCATTAGAAACAAATCTATTGCCATGTGATAGCATTGACAAAATAATGTGGATAGCCTTTTAAATGTTTGTAAAATGTGAAAATCAGAAGCATGTGATTGCAAAATGTTTTGCAATTGAACAACATGAATTCATGAGTGGCAAGGTAATGTCTAAAGAAGCCATATACTGTCAGTCTGTTTAATGGCTAACAACCTACCAGATGAGGTAGGAGAGTAGCATTTAGTACCTTGGTTAAATTCAAATTGAACCTTTTATGGTTTTTTGAAGCCTTACAAACCAGTAAATTGGCACAAGATAATGTAGTTTTGCATGTACCATCCCCTTCTATCATTCTACCATCGATCTAATAGAGAATATACACAATTTGAAATCTAGGTTCCTCGCAATTTTCGGAGGTAGTTATATGAATATTCTAATGGTTAAATTTTTAATAGCAGCATTACTAAAGCCAGCTGTAATTGTTCCATTGTAGAAAGGAGTGGATACCAAACTCCAACTTGAGAACTAAGATGGAAAATTTATAGGCTATTTCAGCTCAATGACAAAGCCTACATTAGATTCAAGCACCTTAGTAATGACCAATATCATGGTGAATAGATGTGATAGCATAACATATATGAGCAGCAAAGAAATCAGTTATTTATAAGGATGCAAATGATGTAGTACAGTTAATAGTGGCTTGATGGGGATTATATTCTTAGTTATCTGTATGAGCCGCCTGGCCATCTAGAGCACAAAGAAATGTCTTTTTCTTTTTCTTTTTTTTGGCGCTGAGATCACAAGTTCATGTTACTATTAAGATTCAAACCCGATAGCTGCAGGGAATTGATGTGGCCATCATAGCAGTTAATTGACTGGAGAAAGAAGATTGGGGAAGAAAGGAAGAATCGGCGTAATTGATGTCAAGGATGCAGGAATCCATGCAATATTGACTGAAGTGGCCATAGCTTTCAATATGACTATCAGAATTGTGCACTAAACCCCCATTTGGAATCGACATTCATAGCTCGACATTCCAGCCGATCGACACCCTGGATTTCATTTTGGAAAATTCCTTTTTGCTAATTTAGTAGATCAAATAAATTCAAATTGCCTTAGAATCTTCAAAGGCATGTCGAAAATTGATTGTATTTTCTATTTTTGAGGATTTTGGGTTGATTTAAGAGTTCTACTATTTATGATAAATTTTGTAAGGGCTCGTTATATAGGGTAGCCTGGGGTTAGTTTGATGGCAGACTTGAATTTTGACTAATAACAATCTCTTGGTGTAGTTCTTCTACCCCATTATCTCTCGTCATTATGCTTCTTTTTCTCCTCAACTAGCAGTCTCCTTTTGGGGATGCATCATGAATGGACAAAATGAACATGGAAGCAATGTGATTTAGGTCATCATTTCTAATTTCATGTTAATAATCTAAATTTGATCTGTAAATTAACCTGTACACACCTTTCACCTCCTATCCTGACTACATTTTAAAGTTTATGGGTTTTGGGGTGAGTTATAAAAATAAAAATTTAGATTCCACAGGCGTCATTGTGATTCTTCATTTTTTGAAACTCGACATGCAGAACCTGATGTGCTTTTAGAGCAGCCAAGTGCACCCTCAGAAAACAATAACACTGGTTGCGTCGTTTCTTGACAATTAATTGGTTGATGGTCTCTTGTGATTTATTCTCGTGACTTAAACAATTTAATCTACTTTAACTTCATAACTATCCTTGAACCAGCATGTAGAAGCATTTTACCTCCAGTCATGTATGATATCAAATCTCTTAGATTGTTCTCATTTTATCAATAAAGGATGTTTGATCGATTTTTTCTAGGTTCTTATTCCATTTGTGTCGATATTTCAAATCCCTCGCCACTTACCCACACAGATACAAAGTTCACCAACTTTATCTAGTTACAGCCTAGTAAGTGGTTTGGTGCATGAGAAGACATGTGAAGCTTATTTTGCATGTGTATATTATTAAATAATCATCAGACTGTGATATTATTACTTGCAGGACTGGGACCGGCAAAATCCAACACAAATAGTCACAGAGATGTGTAGCTTTATCACTATTCTTTCTGGGACATTTCTTCTTCACAAGACCAAGGACATGGCTGATGGTACATCCTCCATGTGGCTTTTATTTATTTTGGATTTAAACCATAATCATTACAAACTGTGTTTAAAGCTGTGTAATGCTCATTTGTTTTACAGGTCATTCACCATCTCTATCTGTGCGCCCCTCAAAACATGCTGATGGAGATGGCTACCTCGCTGAGGGCATTCCTCTCAGGTGTCAGGACTCACTCCAATCCCCATGATTTCTTCTGGAGCTGTATTTGCATCAGCTTTACACGCATCATGGTTACATCTGGCCTACTCAGAAGAAAAAAAGAAAAATCTAGATTTTTCCTCGAGAAAGTACAGATATTTTTTTTTTCCTTTTTCAAAATTCTCAAAGCAATAGGTTCTGCCCCCTTTGTATTGAGACAGCAGTGAAGACCTATGGGGCTCAATGGGCTAATCTGTACAGATTTTAGCTTCGATTGCCAATTAATTCACTTTTTAATCTTAGCTGTTGAACTTGGAAGTTAGGACCATTTCCTGAACTCTGCTACAAAATATTTTGGTATTCATGTGAATGGTGCAGCAAGCCGAAAAATTTCTTTGCTAAAGACAATAGTTGAGTATTTGACTTTTGGGTTTGTCCTGCTCTGCTTGGATTGCCCCAATCTTTCATATCCAAGAGTAAGAAGGCTTATTGCTTGCTCGTGGATTTTAATGCTTAGAACACTGTTTTAGTCCATTGTTTTTGGTTTTTGGTCTTTTAAGTGAATGTATGTGCATACAAGATGAGCTTGCATGTAACATGCATGCTGGTGTATCCTGATCGAAGCAATAGCATGCTCTGTTTTGGTGCAGTGTTTTCTCCAGGTGATCTGTTCATGTAACCATTGTTGCTGACATGTCCACCAACCTCTCTGCATAAGCTTATTTGCAAATTCCAAGCTTGCAAGGGTATGATGGGCATGCCAGAATTCTACAAGGCTGCCATTTCTATCAGAAGGGATGGTCTAGACCAGACAAGCTGTATTTCTGAACAAGTCCAGCAGCGTCAATCTTTGGTGCAGTGTTTTCTCCAGGTGATCTGTTCGTGGTGTTCATAAATCTCGGAAGGTTTTGTTGTACATTCCTCTTTGGTAGAGTTCCGAGATCTTGTCAAGCTTTATATTTTTCAGCCCAATTAACTTGGCTCCTCTTCCGTGGATCAGGTTGCGAGTGTCGGATCCGAGCAGCTCCAATGCTACTCCGTCCCGCTTTAGCCTCAGCATGCACCCAAAGTACGTGCTCGCATGGTAGCCTAATAATCTGATTCCCTAAAATATAGGAAAAGTAGTACAAGAAAAAGGTTTCACGATCCGAGCGCGATGCAGGTAAAGCAATCCCATGTCTAGCCCTCAACCATCACCCCCCCCCTACCTTGTATCATGGCTTTCCATTCTCGCCCAACTGAAGCATCCCAAACCTCTCCCTTCAAATCGCACCACCAAACGCGCTCTCTCCTCTTCCACTTCCACTTCCACTATGAAGATGATGGTGCCAGTGAGTCCCAGCTGGTTTTACGTCGGGACCGCCTCAATGTCACCATCCTCGCCTTCACCGTCCTCTTCGCCTTTTTTTCGGAGGATCTGGATGTCCAATGGGTGCTGGAAGGGACAGCCGGAGCCAGACATGTTTATGCTTAGGTGGTCGGACCTCTTCCATGCACTGCTGCCGTTCGTCGCTCTTCTTATATATGTTCGCACGACTGGTGTCCGAAGGCATCTCCACTTCTCTTCTTTCTTATAAGTTAACATGTATCTACACAAAAGTTAATAGTATAGCTGATTTGATGGTATCATATGTAGATAATCATACGTACGAGTGCTGCATCAAATATTCTTTTAGACTTTTTGCATATTTTATTTTCTGATTTTCGTAAATTTGCATGAAAGTACAGCTTTTGGTACTCATGTTCTCATATTCCATGCGACCGTACTTTTTTATAAATCTCAATGCATGATCTAAAGGTCCACCCTGCATTGGACCATCAGATGGTCCCTAGAGCATCCGTTCCAACCTGCTTCCAAAGAGTTTGGCGCATGGGATGTGTTTTGCTAAGTGCATGATCACAATTACAAATAAGTTTTGCTTCTTGTCGTTGTAAAATACATGCACAGTGATGTACTTTGCAGTTTTAGTTGAACGGCAAAGAATCTCTTATGGCCCATCTAGTAATACAAGGTGAAACTCTTGCATTTGCTAAAACTGTTTATAAAATTTTCAGAAGCAAAGATTTATAGAAAGCGAAAATAGAAACAAGGAGTACTCTTTTCAACTTGTGAGAGAGGAGGAAGTGGCCTTTACGCTCGGAAAAAATTTCCCGAGCTGTTATATCAATAGGCATGGTGGACATCAGTGAACTAGTGTTTAGTTTCTTAGAGCTTGTGCATGCACCACATACCAATTGGTTGACCTTATCTAGTGTATGAATGAGCACTGATAAAACAAGGAGAGATTATGAAGACGATGGAAGTGGTGGTGGTGTTGCTAAACCTTTAAGACAAACTAGAGCAGTGGCATCATCCATCCTCTGCAGGAAGTTCCATGTTCAAATCTTTGGATGTGATCGGCAGGCTTATTATTAATTAGATCCCGGCCAATACTTGTGTTGTAAGCATAGCATGGTTGCTGGCTATGCATGCAAGTCATTATAGGTTATGTAATGAGGGTGTATGATAGAGCTTAAAGCTTGTATTTTTCCATGAAATTTTTACCGTTATCTTTCGAATCAGAATATGAAATGAGTGCAGAATTAATGTTATGAATACAAACAAAGGCAGATGTTTATTCGTGCACGCGTCCAAATCCGCGTAGCTCATGCTGGATCCAATCCTAGCCCTCCAGATCAGCAGAGAAGGTTGCATTCTATTTAGGAGAGGATAACAACTGTCTTGGTTACGGCCTAACGCTTCCCCGCCCTTCTCTCTCCTTCTATCAAACCTCCAGGGCCGTGCATGTCCGGTTGCCACCCTTGTTTTACGTAAACGCCCGCTTGAATCATTCCAGCATCCGAAACCACTCCACCAAACAAATTTTGTTAGGTCTGAGAAGAAACCATGATTGATTCCGAAACGATTACCTCGCGAGAAAAGATCGAGAACAATTAAGAGCTTGCCGATTCATCGGCCCCGGAGTTTTTGTCATGGCGCAGACGCCCCCTTCCAATGGAAGGCCGGGCGACATCCGCATCTGGGTCGTTTCTGGCTTCTTTCTCATCCTCCTCATCATAGCAGGAGTTTTGCTAGTCCTCTACTTTGTCCTCCCAGAGTCAGAGGTCACCGTCTGGTTCCCGTCGATCGCAATGATCTTGGTCGGGATCCCATGGGCGTTCTGGATCATGACATGCTTCTATAGGTACATGACGGGGAGGGGACCGGAGATCGCAAACCGGCCGCCGAACAGGGTCGGAACGGTCGCCCCGGCCCCAAGCAGTAAGACCAGCAAGACCAGTTCGGCAAACAATGACTCGCCGGCCAATTCCCCTGGCAGCGCTAGGGATGTGCACTTTGGAGCGGCCGCCACCCCTGGAGGACCACAGCGGGTGGCCGGAGGAGCAGAAACAAGCGGCGTGAAGGTGGATGTCGATGCTGACAGAGAATTCGATGCCACAAATAAACCAGCCAACTCCAACAACCAAGGTTCGTCGCTTGGATCTCATGAGAGTGAAATGCCCTTAGCATTGTCGATGTCATAGCCATGGGATTATCGATGCCTTGTAGCATGAAACTTTGATCATACTGCATGTCAGAGGTTAAAGATATCGATGTTATCATCAGTACTGGACCTCCAACTGCTGTTAGAGATGAAGAATGGAGGCAAGAGAAGACTGTAATCTGATGACCTGTTCATGTCTTCATTACCTACGTCTGTATGTTTTTTTCCCACCACAATCAATTTATAGAGTTCAAGAGTTACTATCTGAATTGCTGCATCTGATGGGTAGTATGTACTCCCCCTAGAGTAAAAATTTTCTGTTTGATCTAAGCAACTCCAGCAGAACAATTAATTACTTTTACTTATATTCAGAATCCCCTTCAGAATATGTAAGTTCGAAAATATTCTTTTCATCCGATGCAGCAGTTTGATCTAATATTTCCCTAAAGTGTGGATGGTGCTGACATCAAAAGGTTCTGGACGCAAAGGTCATGAAATTAATTTTCACCTGTGAATCCATGCTTGAAATGTTTTATGGATTGAATACAAAGAAGCTTTTGTCCCCTCTGTTTGGTATGGATGGTATGGCTAGCTTATGGATTATCCTGTGCTTTTGGTTATTACCTTGGGCCAAGATATAGAAAATTAAAGAAAAAACGATAAATGATTTCATATCATTTTCATGTAAAGTTTCTTCAGTACCCATGCTCTAAACTAGTTTAGCGGAGTCTGTAGCCGCCCTATGGCGTACATGTTTAAACCATCTCTGCCAATATTTTTTTCTTCTCAAAATATATACTAACCACTGGCAGCATTCTTGACATTTATCTGATATACATCAAACTCTATATATGATCAACAAGAGTATCATCAACAAATATCAAACCAACAGATGCATGAATTTGGAAAAATATTAGTCTCCTTGATGATGCCATTTGCTTTGGTATGACAACAGACATAAAGCAAATTTTCAGCATGCGTTAGAGAATAATCTCATATATGTTTACAATAAGAGAATTTCCTAGAAGATTAGTTTCGTGCATTGTAATCATGATAATATTTTAGCAGAAGACAAAAGAAAAGAAAAAAAAGGTCTGTTATTATTTACTTTGTTATCATAAACACTTCACTGCCAGACGGGGAAAACATACGGTGATACGAAACAATATATTGCTACAACTCTACACAGCAATCACCTTTTATCTTTACTAGCTCGACAACTCTCTCTACAATATAATTCTATCTAAGCATAAACAAACAAAACCCTCAAAGCAAATACTTTTTCTAGTAGTAATATCTTTGAGTTACACTACTAATATTATATATGATAGAAACAACCCTCTGAACATGTGGTCTGTCCCATTGATCTCCTAAATTCTTATGCAATGCAAAATATGATCAATCAAAACATTCATAAAACTTAATTACGAATCAAAACGGTATATTTTTATAAACCATATGAACCAATATGGCACATATCAACTTGCTAAGCTGCAAACTTTCACCCATCCAATAACCAAAATCCAAGGCCAGCAAAATAAATATACTTCCGGCAACCAGAGATCGTCAGAAGTCATAAGCACTTCAAGAGATGTGCAAAGCCCAACAACACTTCATCCTATTTAATTTTCAGTTTATCACAATCCCTCTTTCTCTCTACTGTAATGAACCGTGCTTTCCTACTGCTGCATCCCTTGACCTACGTAGTCCATGTCTAAACTATCTAAGTTGTTTTTCCTTTAATTTGTTCTCAATTGATGCTGTCTCTACCTTTTTACCAATGACTTTATTTTTTATGCTATATTTTCTTGTACTACCACGCATCCATCTCAACATTCTAATCGTTAAAGGCATATAAACAATGCCAGCAAAAATTCAAAAGGCTAAAAAATTATTTAATAGAAGGTTGCTCTAGTAATTTCACGGTGGAAAGTACTGTGGGATATCAAATAACAGAAAAAGAATTCAAAAGTTACAATATAGCCTAGTTAAGGTTTACCTGAGATCCCATGGTGATAACCACAAAGTGGCAAGTGATTTATATGCTTCAGCAAAGGTTCTTATATATCCTTGCTAAGATCGAGAAAGATTCCACAGAAGAGAAGAAAAACATGAGCTATTAGTTTGCCTGTGAACTTCAAAGAGAGATTAACAGGGCCTGGATTCAGGTTTCACTGCAAGCAGCAGGAAAAATCAGGCTTTAGAACCCTTTTTACCTTTTTTGTGGAAGTTAGAACCCAATTTTTAAGGCACCTTTAAAATTATGAATGTGATAAGCAACCAAAAAACATTTGTACAAAAGTCATTTATTTTCAGCTTTTATTTTACCTTGTAGCACTTAAAACTTATGATCAGGTTTTATTTCACCTCGTAGTACTTAAAGATCATGATCATGAAAAATCACACTACACCTTAATCTCAGTTTTCCTTAGATTCAGTCTCCGGAAATATTTTCAAAAATTCCTTGACGAGAACTCCTTAAATTCAACTTGCTTTAGCCAAAGCCTCGAACTCGAAAGCATTCAGCGAGTTGGGCTCCAAAACGGGAATGGAAATAGGTGACTAATATTCCAGCTATTTAGTTAAGAAAAGTCCTACTCCCATTTCAATTCCAGAGAGGTAGAAAATGCCCGAATTCTCCAAAATCTAATCTGGAGTCTCACTTGATATTCAAATCCCATTTTGATTCCAATTACGAACCAACATATCAAGGAATACGACTATTCCTTCGATTTTACCGAGATTCTACCTAGTAGTCATTTTACCCAGATTTTATGGATTTTCTAAAACCATTGGTTGTGAGGATAAGCTCTATACCAGGTAAGTTCTACCCTTAATCATGTATAGGCAGCTTAGGCTTGTTGCAGTTTGATACTACCTATGTGCCGTCAGGCAAGCCGACCAATCCAAGGCCCTCAGATGTTCATAATTATAAAATTAAGGTCAGAGAATTGGAGAAGGCCGCGAATTGCTTCTTTCAAATGAACCTCATCGGGCGCGGGGTATTGGTGGGGTCATCTACGAGGGGACGCTCACCGATGGGAGCTTGGGGACCATCAAGAAGGTACTGCAGCCGGACTCAGAAAGGTGACGACGAGGAGCTCTTATGCCAGAATTCGGTGCCTCTAACGGGCTGCTGTATCACCAACGATGACGACGACGACATGGAGGAAGGGAAGCAGAGGTTTAAGGCGAGGCTGGCTGGCTTTGGGCTCGCAAGGTAGAGCAGAAAAGGATAGTCCCACCTTATCACCAGGGTTGCTAGGATTCATGGCCACCTCCTGCAGGAGCATGCATTCATTCTATGGGCAGCTAATAGAAGAAGAGTGGTTGTACAGCTTTGAAGTACTTGTATTGGAGAATATGTACGAGGTTTCATGCAGGCATGCGTTTAGTCCTATATCAGCTATGCAATAAGTAGATCTTGTTATATAGAACAAAAGAATCCAAATGATGCCCTTCAGGCTGGAGAAACTAGAAAGGAGACACGTAACTATTTATTTTAGACTATGAAGTGTACTTCCGTTGCCCTGTGTTTGTGCCTTTGAGCAGTTCAATGATACAGGAAGGAATCGTTCAACACTAGCTTCTTCTCAAAATAGGAGATGAAAGTGGCGACAAATTCATGGATCTTTAACAGAGGATAGGCTACAATTCAAAGTGCATAACTTTACCTTCAATTATAGCAGGAGACGGCCGGTGCTTTGCCTGACATTGTCCTTGTTTATATTTGCATGCATCTTTCACGTGAAACCTAATGGATTTGGTGGTTGGATTATAGCCTCAAACATATATACCTTTGTACCTTTGTCTTTCCTATCATACACATCCGAATGTAAATGTCTATAGATTTAAGTTTAAAGCGTCATTACTGCATCTTTGTGGCTTTCTCTTTTTTTTTCCTCACTGAATCCTACCTTTCTCTTCTAATAAACCTAAGTTTACTTCACTGCCATGTTCTACAGTGCATTCCTGAAGTCATCCGGAAAATTTGCCCAGTAAGTGTTTGATTTCTACTTGCATTTGAACATGAAACCTTTTTTTTATTAAATTTGCTAATTTCAGAGATAAGCAACAACAGCATATCTACTGAACGGTGAAACGGAAGCTCTGCATGCAGCACGGCAGCAAAGCAACACTGATAGACCATGAAGAAATTGTTAAGCATTTCACAAACTAAGCAAGGGGATTCCACCTAAGACTCCATACCGGAGTGTGAGACTTTCAAATACCTAGCTAATAATTCGGGCACCGAACAATAACTTGCAGGCGTATCGCGCTAATGAAACTATTTACAGCTCCGCTCCTATCCTCCTAGATATTTCTTCTACTATAATCAAAGGAACAAGGGAATGACAAATCATGGCAGTAATAGTCGTAATCTTCAGGAATGTTACTGGACCTTGATCTGAGTCAACTATAATCAGCATTCTTCAATGGCTCATTAGAACACCATTAGTAAGACTCATCTACAATCTTAGAATGTAACATGACCTTGCCTAAACTCCAAGGATTTAAGTTTGATTTTGATTAATCCATGGGGCAAAATAAACCAACCTCCAAAGCATATAAAACAACTCCTGGGGCTCGCTGTTGGTGTTATCAGCAACGTTTCAGTTTGATTTTTAAAGTTTTTTTTATTATCAAGAAAAAGAAATTGTTTAGGGTGTTGGCCATTAAAGTCAGTTAAAGCCACAAATTTCTAAAGGTATCACTGAATTTCAGTGTTGCAGTTCACAGCTAGTTAGAACATCAGCCTATCAAAAAATGTCAAAAGCCTTGTCGCTTCATACTTACACTTTCTGTTTTTGCCTTTTAACTGGTTATTGTTCCATTTCAACATTCAAAAAGAATTTGGTGTTGATAAAAAGAATAATGAAAGAATGAAGTGCAAGCAACATCATTAAGTAAGAAGGTTCTAAGAGATCTGCTGTTAAGAAAAAGGAAAGATAACATATCAGTTTATTAAACCTGATAATATGTTCAGTCAAATACACCTCACAAGCAGTGGTAGTCAAAAAATAAAAGCATATTTGGGAGGAGGCCATTCTCCCATGTCAAAATGATGAACATATTTAGTACGCATGAGCACTCAAAATCATTAACTGTCAGCAACAATTAATACAATGATTCAAGATGGTATGAAGCAAACATAAGTATGCCAGCAAGATCAAAGTTTGCTCGGTCCTGCTTGGAACGAGCTTATGTAGTCAAGAACCTGGTCTAGAAAACTGATGGAGAACCTGCACTCTCACAGAATCTCATAGAATGGGAAAGATATTCTGCGGACACCACTCTGGTTCCACGCATACCTTTATGGAGCACTTTTTCAAGTAGACCTCAACACCATTCAAATTCAAATTCAGACTTTTTTAAAATCTGAAATTGCTCCCAGGAGATATTTCTTGAGACCATCATTGGAAATTGGCCACAGGAGCTATGTAATGGGTGAAAATGTTTCATAGAATGGGCTTCAACTTGGGTTTGACTACTATCATCTGAAAGGGCCACCCAAAAAGCACCTAGGATCTTAAGTAAAACCCTACATCTCTAAATAACACATACAAAGATCATGTGCTAACAAGGTAGGATATTACAACCTAGTGCTAACATCCTAACTTCCTGAGTTATTTACAGAAAAGTCAAATACTAAAGGTATCAAAGACAATGACAATAGACAGTTTTTTCAAGGACATTATGTTCATGCCCATTTTGCAACAATCCCATTTAGAGTTGTATTCTTCCACTAGGGAATGAGAAAAATATATATCAAAGGGGCCATTGTGTGTTTTCTAATGACTTGAGGAAAAATAAATGTTTTGCCATATTACCTTTATCATCATGTAGCAAGATCAGGTTGGCACTTCAAGTGAACTGACAATATAGGAGCATAACCCGACCGCCCTGGTGGACTGAGAATCTTGCTTTCTCGCATGCTCCAATACGACTGCAGATAACTATAGCAGCTCACACCAATTTTACAGTGTTATCATCTACACCTAATTGTCCTTTTGAGTAACTTCTGCTGAAGTATAATGAACTCAGCTTGCACCGAAGGTCATATCTTCCACCAAAATGGCCGCAGCCAAAAACCATGGCAAAATCTTACATCAATCCATAAAGCATATGAATAAATTTGAACCAATCTGCATGCAAAACCAGCATTTCCAATGATTTCTCTTACTCCAGCTTGCATCAAAATGTTCAACGAGTGTCATGACTCGAATACCAAAGCATATACAGAACACAATCATCATAAATCATAGTTTCATTTGATGATCATAGAAAGATTTTCCTCTCACATTTATCAACCATAAGAAACACAGCTTCCAATCCCAACTAAAAAAAACAAAAAAAATAAGCAACTTTAAGTTATAAAACTAAAATTATGTGATGTGGTGTAATATTTTCAACATCAAAAGAAACATGACTGATCCGCTGGTGTAAGATTTCCTCTACATCCATATTCATCAAAGCTGAACTTGCTATTACATCAACATCATGATACCTCTCTTGCTCAAAACAACAGACATAAATTTACGTTGTCAATCTTTTACCTGATCCCAGCATATACAGAACACAATCACCATAAATCGTAGTTTCATTTGATGATCACAGAAAGATTTTCCTCTCACTTATCAACCATAAGAAACACAGCTTCCAATACCAACTTAAAAAAACAAAAAAAATATGCAACTTTAAGTTATAAAACTAAAATTATGTGACGTGGTGTAATATTTGCAACATCAAAAGGAATATGACTGATCCACTGGTGTAAGATTTCCTCTACATCCATATTCATCAAATCCAAACTTGCTATTACATGAATATCATGATACCTCTCTTACTGAAAACAACAGACATAAATTTATGTTGTCAAACTTTTACCTGATCCCAACAAAAGCATCATTGACATTAAAATGCTGTGCCTGTAATCTATACAACAAAGAACTGAAACCAGCAAATTTGAGATGAATTTTAAATTAAAGATGGATCTTATATGGACCTCCAACAAAATCTCATTATGAGTTTCAGGCCAATTATTATTTCTTAGCCTGCAAGTAGTGTACAGACTACATAATTTTATGCACGTAATTGGATAAGTTAAGATAGAGCTTTTAGCTCTAGAAAACACTTAAGACTTAAAAAAAAAAATGTCCTAGAGAGCGATCAGCTTTATTTTGTCTTCTTCTTTTCTATGCATTGGAAAACGATAAAATCTTGAAGCAGTTGTCTATCAACAAACATCAGACATAGAAATACTATTCTTGTCTACTTGTAAACAAGAAACTGGCTTAGAAAAACATTATATAATATAAGACATGTCCTACAAGATGGTGACAATACCCAAATCTTAATTATAATTCATACACATAAAGTTTTATATCACCAAAAGGATGCTAATAACTGTAATATGAACATGATTACCACATGAAAAGCACTATACTATGACAACAACCCTTGTATAATTAAGTTAAACCATCCATCTATTAGCACATCATAATGAGTCCTTTTGCCAATTCAAACAGAGGGAAAATAGTAAGAGTGCAGAAAAGAACAAGATATTACATGTCCACAGACAATTTAGCACCAAATCACAAGACTAACTGAACATGAGGAGACATTCATATCATTTGTTCTCTTGCAAATTAGGTTGGATTGGTTGCACACGGAAGGCTATCGGAATCTGGGATGCAAAATCCCTATCTTTCAGAGGATACCCAAGCTCCAGTTCCCTTACATTTGCATTCATTGCCAATTCCTGGTGGTGCTGTGAAAAGAAAGATGATTATTTCAGTTAAGAAAGAGAGAAAGACTGCTGAGTTTTCGGTAATGTCCAGAATAAGCACTAACTACAATATCTAACATTGGGCAAATTCTTACATGGTATGGTAACCAAAATGATGCTAATATCGTGACTTCTGAGTGATACCATTACATGGAGCAACCAAAGTTACGTGTGGTGCGAGGGAGGCAGATGCAACAGAAACAAAGATGATGCAGCTATCGTTTGAACATGACCTTGATGCATCCATAGTCTAAAACTTTACAAGACAGTCAAATCATGAGAAAGAGTTGATAGAGCTTTAAAATGTCAATCAAAGCTAACACTCCAACTGGCTCCACAAAAGCATGGCCCCAGCCAAAAAAAAAGGACTCAAAGTAGCTCCTTAACATCACTAATTACATATCACACTGCATTGGGTTTATCATGATGCATACAGTTTTGCTGTCCATGCATAAGAAGTGCATCCTGTGCATATAATACTTGAAAATCAAAAGCTCATCCGATTAGATGATTACCAATAGAAAAGTCAGATGCTTGTTCTCCTCTTCCAGCAATCTCTCCTGCATGTTGTGAATTCAAACAATTATTGAACATTATCTAATTTATAAAAAGGAAAAGGACAGTTGGGGCAAAAGAAGGAAAAGAGTTCATCCAGTCCTTGAATCATACATTCTTCTTGAGCTTCCTCAAGAACTCCATCTGTAATAGTAAAAGAACTAATTAGTAACATCCCATGCATAAAGGAACCATATCACAGGATTTATATGATCAATCAAACAGAAAAAAGGCTCAAACATATGTAACCTGCTTGCCCCTAACACTGGCGAGACCATTTTGAAGGGCATCTTCAATTAGATTGAGTTCCTTTGGGTTCAGTGAGTTCAGATCCTCACCCTTCAAATGCCTAACCATCACCATGCAGAAATCACCACGAAAAACCAAACAAAACAAAATTAGCCAGCTGAAAGAGTTAAAATAAATCCAAAAATAGAATTCCAAAATAAACCGCAGCTCGATCTGCATGTTGTCGTTCTCCTTCTTGATCCGGTCGATCTCAACGTTCAGATTCTGAAACAGGTTGCAGAAACTAATCAACAAATAGCCAAACTTCTCTTCTTTATCGCCTGTTTTAATCTAGACACGAATTTACAACAGCATGAGAGCAAGATAGGAATGAGCGTTAAGCTTCTGTCAGGGTTTTCCAGAAGTTTTCAAACAAGCTGCAAAATTTGTCCTTTTCGTCACTTCCATTCATCAAATAAGGTCATCTTTCTAAATTTCCATTTTTCTATCGCTTCTTTCCAGCAAAACATGAAACTAATACATGGGGTTCAGGTTCTTCTCAAAGGGGTACTCATACATTCGTCACCAAGTTCCAAAATTTCTATTTTTTACCGCTTCCATTCATCTTTTTTTTGATGGACGCTTCCATTCATCAAAAAAAAAGATTTTTTTCCTTAACAAAACAGCAAGAAATAAGGTTAGCTACCTCGTGCTTGAGGTCCCAGAGCTTCTTGCCGGAGTTTAGCTGGTACTTCTCCAGCATCCTCGGCAGCCTTCAATCCCATCAAAATCCCATCAAATAATAATAACAAAATGGAAAAAGAAAAGTAGAGAGAGAGGGGGAGGGTGATACGTGGTGGAGGGGCTGCAGCACTCGGACATCTTCCCGGAGCTGGAGAAGATGACGACGGAGACCTGGGCGTCGCAGAGCACGCTTATCTCCCGGGCCTTCTTGATGATCCCATTCCGCCGCTTGGAGAAGGTCACCTGCCGGTTGGTGGAGTTCTCGATCCGCTTGATCTCAATCTTGCCTCGCCCCATCTCCTCCTGTTCCTCTTCTCCTTCCCCCCTCGACGCCGCTTCTCTCGCTCACCGGAGAACCAGAAGGAGAAGAGAGCAGGGTTGAATTAGGGCTGTCGTGAGAAGGTGGAGAGAAAGATAAAGGGCAGAGGAGAGTAGAGGAGAAGGGAAGGGGCTTCCATCTTGGGGAAGGGGAGGGCATGGCTTTCGTGGTGGTTCAGAGCCGGTCTCTCGAAACGGAGGCGGTGAGCGCACTCCTGCTACTCGAGTTTGAACACCAAAGAAGAGAGAGAGGGAACTTCCCCAAACAGAGGGGGTGAGCGCACTCCTACTACTCGAGTTAGATAATCTTTGCCTCAGTTGGATTCAAAAAAAAAAAAAAACTTCATTCTGTGCTCCTTGCAGTAGCCTTTGCTTGAGCCGGCTGAAAAAAAAAAAAAAAGTTTATGAGATTGGTTGTTGCCGGCAGCAGCCCGACATCTGATATATAGATGCTCAAATATTTAGAGTTTTTTGAGAAGAGATATCTCTTCAGTTGCCAGATATACATACATACATACATACATATATATATATATATATATATATATATATATATATATATATAAAAGTTAACGAAATTGTAGATTGGACGATCTCTTTTGTTGTCCATTATTCTAATGAGTTATTGCCGACCGATAGTTCTCTTGCCCCAGAGATTTTTCGGAATATGTTATCTTTTGAATTTTTTCTTTTTTTTGGATGTATTCATACGGTATGGATTACCAGTTTTAGTAAAAAAAAGCAATGCAAAATTTCTAAACAAAAATTCATTCAACAATAGCTCAAACATAATTACATGATTGGTCAATCTACTGCAAATAGAATACGTTAGCTCAGTTTAGAGAGGTGCGAGAGAAGATCAAGAAGAGCACTTAACCTAGGGTGTTGGTCCTAATTGCTGCAGCTCTTTTTCTTCTATCTTTTTTTGGTCTCAGATGATCCATAATCATTTTCTTCTGTGTCTCCTGTATCTCTCAGCCTATTCTGCTTGCCGAGCCGATGCCTTAACTAAATACTCCTCCCCGCCTAGCTTTCTCGAAAGGTCCGGCGGCTATACACGCGACTCTACTACAACCTGCCACTATCTCCAAGCCATCAAGGCATAAGATCTCCGCAGGTATTCGGCACGACCTGCCATTAATGCATGAGACTCCCTCAAGTCTCCAATGCACTCAGTCATTTAATGAACACGGCTCAAGACGATTTCCGGATCACTGAACCATCAAAGCGTATGGCTCTCCCTGACCGTCGGTTCATTCGGTAATAAATGCACTTACCATCCACGGACCCCAGGCCCATCACGACCAGCGGTTCAACCACTCCAACAGGTCCGATCGACCGTGACAACTCCCTGGTTCCGGTCTGATTTGGTCCCGTTTTCCACTACGCCATTAATGGGCCAAATCGTGCCCAATTATGACGAAAAGAGACAAATTTCCCTACCACCTCCCAGGTAACGTAATCCCCTTCTATAAAAGGAAACCTGGGAGAAGGGAAGAGGGGAGCCCCGGAGAGAACCCTCCTGGACCGGGTGGAAAGAAGCAAACAGCAACACAACTGAGGACATCATCCTCTTCATCTCCTTCATCTTATCCAAATGCTCTCCTGTCTGCTCTCTCCACACATTCCCCCTCTGACTTAAGTATTGCCCAGATAGACAACCCAAGAGGGGGGTGAATTGGGTTTTAAAATAATTTGGCTATTAAAACTTTTGTGGATAACTAATTAATTCTTTTGCGAGATGATTAATTAGTTTCTATGTGCGGTGAATGAAATGCGAGAGATAGAGAGAGACAAACAATCACAAACACAATGTTTTATAGTGGTTCGGAGCTAACCCTTGCTCCTACGTCCACTCCCCAAGTCTCACTTGGGAATTCACTATAACCCCTTGGATTACAGCCGGTTGTTTTCCAAGCTCACAACCAAACTTGTTATTTTACGAGCTCACAACGAACTCGGTCGGTTTTCCCAGGCTCACCGACTAGAACCAACCCGATTGTTTTTCCGGGATCACAATCGAACCCTTACACGTTGGTTTTACACTCGGCTCACCAACCAACCTCAATACCCTTGATTCAACCCCCCGATTGAACCAAGCAAAGACAAGATGGAAGTAAAAAGGAGTAACAGAAAAAACAGAGCTTCTCAAAAGCAGATAAATAACAATATAAACAAAAGAGAAGTTAGAAGCCCTCAAACACGTTTGAGTTGGAGTAGAGTAGGGCTTCTTGAACTTCGGGTCTCCTCTTGAATGTCTGGTCGACTTGAATGCAGGAGGAGATCTCTTTCAATGTTGGGAAGAAGTAGGTAGATGCAGTTAATGTTGCTCTTCCCTCTTTTCCGTTGAAAACCAGGTTGCAGAGATTGAAAGCTTGATTACTTTGAGTGGAATGGTTGTTCTCTGCCTTGCTACAGTCTTCTGTGGCTATTTAAGCCATCCCCCACGGAAACTAGCCGTTAGAGACCTTTTTCTGCCCGTTCTGCACACTCTGCACAGCCTGACAATATGTCCGTTGGTGGGTTGGAGTCGACTCGCGCGATCAGGAGTCGACTCGGCTGTAGCGGGAGTCGACTCGGAAACTATTCCGGATTTGAATTAAAGTCGCCTCTTCGACTGGGAGTCGACTCGACTTGACCCGGAGTCGACTCGCCAACTTCTGGAGCTGACTTGGCATTTTCGGAGTCGGCTCATCCCATGAAGTCCGTGGATCTATTTT
Source organism: Phoenix dactylifera (assembly GCF_051530095.1). Lineage (NCBI taxonomy): Eukaryota > Viridiplantae > Streptophyta > Magnoliopsida > Arecales > Arecaceae > Phoenix > Phoenix dactylifera. The sequence goes on from NC_143200.1 coordinate 6,973,491, forward strand.
TGAACTTGGTCCACTCGAGTCGACTCGACTGTCCTGGGAGTCGACTCGGCGCTCAGAGCCCGAATTCCCGATCTTCAGTCTTTTGGCTCGTCCAGTCTTGGAGTCGACTCGAACTTCCCCGGAGTCGACTCGGCTCTCAGTTTCCGAAACTAAGTCTTCTGCCCTTTTGGTGTACCGCTGCCTTGGAGTCGACTCGAGCTTTCTAGGAGTCGACTCGGCTCTCAGACACAGCAGATTGGTCTTCTGTCTTCTTTGGGGTCGCGGTGTCTAGGAGTCGACTCGCGTATTGCGGGAGTCGACTCGCGTATTGCGGGAGTCGACTCGAATCTCAGAGTCCGAAAAACGTTCTCTGACTTTTTCCTTGTGTTCCTCTGAGAGTCGACTCTCACTTTCTTTGGAGTCGACTTGCCAACCATCGGAGTCGACTCGCGTTCCACTGGAGTCGACTCGAATCTCAGACCCGAAAACTGCTCTCTGACTTTTCTGCCTGTGACTCCTAGAAGTCGACTCATACTACCCTGGAGTCGACTCGGTGAACATCGGAGTCGACTCGCGCAGTTCAGGAGTCGACTCGCTGACAGGTTTTGAGTTGATGCTTTCTGTTCGTCTGTCTGTTCTCAGTCGGAGTCGACTCGTACTGATCCGGAGTCGACTCGAGCTCGTGCCAGTGAACTTGATACGCTTGGAGTCGACTCGTGATACTCTGGAGTCGACTCAAGTCTCAGACTTTGGTTCAAGCTGACTTCTTAACTTATCCAAAATATTATGAACCAAGTCTAGAGACACTTAGACAAGATTTTCACTGAAACACTTAATTGAATTCATTAGTAAACAAGAGATATACTCAAATGCTTTGAGCTCATCAAAATCAAATAGGGTTTTAATCAATCACTCCACAATCTCCCCCTTTTTGATGATGACAAAACATTGAGTATATGTAAAGTGAATTGCTCTATAAACAAGGAAGTAAAATCCATAAATGAATTCAGATGTCTGGTAATTTAATTTATCCAAGTTTGAAAGGTATGAACAATAAATTTCGGAGTTAAAGCTCCCCCTTTCATTTGGAATTATATAAGCCTTCATATCATGCAATCAATTGTTTGGCTTATATGTCTTTAATGATTTAGCTTGCTTAAAATTCAGATTCTCCCCCTCAACATATGCAATCTACTTTGTTTTGATTCATAAGAATTTTTGATTTTTAAATTTTTGGTTTTTAGAGGGAAAATCTGTCAATTTGTTCTTGAGTAGGATTCAGCTAATCTCCGAATATCCCTTGAATAGATTCTGGAGATTACTCCATTAGGAGCCCCAAAAGAGATATAATGAGCCTCGAGGTACCAAATCCACTTAGAACAAATTTTTGTGTGTTTTAAAAGTTTTTCTTTTTTTTTTATATTGATTTTCATTGATTCCTTTTACATATTTTATACATATTTCTCCCCCTTTTTGTCATCGTATCAAAAAGGAGGTAAGCACACACAATCAATCATAGATCAAATGGCACAGAATTGAAGAAGATATGGCTACTCATTGTATTGATTTGTATGTAAATACATTTGAGAATACAATAAGTAAAGCAAAAACAATACATGTCAAAACAAAACACAAAAAACAGCTATGGTCTCCTCGAGGATGTAGCTCCTCCTCTCGAAGATGTATCTCCTCCTCTCGAGGATGTGGCTCCTCCTCTCGAGGATGTGGCTCCTCCTCTCAATCTGCTCTGCTCCATGAGGAGGGTGACAGCATCTGTAACATGCCCGAGCTGAGTGATAATCGACGAAGTGACTCTGCTATGTGTAGTGGAGAGCTCAGTCACCGACGTCTGAAGTGCGTCAAGCTTGTCGATGAGCACATTCGACAAGCGCTCGGCCCCCTCGGTAGTGGTGTGCATGTCACGTCCTATGTCATCCCGCATCTGTCGAGTGGTGCTCGTGACCTCACTCAGGCTATGGAACTGGGCCTGGAGCAAAGTCCTCATGTTGTAGATCTCTTCCCGCACATGAGCCGTCATGTCAGTCACGGCCATCAGGGAAGGGACCAACGCTGAAGATGGAGCGGAAGAGGGAGCAGGCACTGAACCTCGGAGCTCCCGAAGCAGATCATCCCGCAGATCTCGGACTATCTCCTGCCGCAGCTCCCGGAGCTGCTCAGGAGCGATGCGGACCTCCATGGGTGGTGGATCCGAGGAGGAGGGTCCGGCAGAGGTGGTAGGAGCAGAAGTGGATGGAAAGTCCGGTAAGTCAGGATAGTCAGAATCTAGCTCAGGACTAGGGGAGTGTCTGGTGGTCTGTGTGGTGATGGAGGACTTCCTAACCCATGTCCCCTCTATCTTCCGAAACCCCATCCTGTGTAGGGTCCCCGGATGCATGCGATCAGTCCATCGCAATGCGCGAAAGGGTTCCCCCTCAGGGATAGGAATCTCGTACTCCCTAAACAACAGAGTGAATACCATACCGTAGGGTAGGGTGAGCCTAGGTCTGTCTAGTGGCTCACATAGGTATCGATAAATGAGTTTGGGGAAGTTGATTGGGGTGTCCTGAAGCATGTAGAACATGAGAGCTAGGTCTCTCTCAGATACAAAATCAAATCTCCCGGTCTTAGGGAATGTTGCCCAGATAGACAACCCAAGAGGGGGGGTGAATTGGGTTTTTAAATTAATTTAGATATTTAAAACGATGTGGTTGATTAATTAAAAACTTTTGCAAGTTATTTAATTTATGCTAAGTGCTGTGAGTGATGTGAGGGGAAGAAGAAGAGACAATCCAACACAAACACCAAGTTTTATAGTGGTTCGGAGCTAACCCTTGCTCCTACGTCCACTCCCCAAGTCTCACTTGGGAATTCACTATAACCCCCTTAGATTACAGTCGGTTGTTTTGCAAGCTCACAACCAAACTTGTTGTTTTACGAGCTCACAACGAACTCGGTCGGTTTTCCCAGGCTCACCGACTAGAACCAACCCTGATTGTTTTCCCGGGATCACAATCAAACCCTTACACACGTTGGTTTTATCTTGGCTCACCAACAAACCTTAATCCCCTTGATTCAATCACCCGATTGAACCAAGTAAATACAAGTAGTAGAGAGAAAACAGAAAATAAGCTTCTCAAAAGCAGATATAAAACAATATAATCAAAGAGGAGTTTAGAAGCCCTCAAACGCTTTTAAGCTGAAGAAGAGGTAAGGCTTCTTGAACTCCGGTCTCCTCTTGAATGTGTAGTCGACTTGAATGCTGGAGGAGAAGGCTTTAATTGCTGGGAAGATGTAGGTGGAGCAGTAAATGCAGATCTTCCCTTTTTCGTTGATGAGCACCTTGCAGAGCTTGAATGCTTGATTAGTTGGAGTGGAATGGCTGTTCTGTGCCTTGCTACAGTCCTCTGTGGCTATTTAAGCCAACCCCCACGGAAACTAGCCGTTAGAGTGCTTTTTCTGCCCGTTCTGAACACTCTGCGCAGCCTGACAATATGACCGTTGGTGGGTTGGAGTCGACTCGCGCGATCAGGAGTCGACTCGGCTGTAGCGGGAGTCGCCTCAAGCTTTTTCGGAGTCGACTCGGCAACTGTTCCAAATTTGAATTAAAGTTGCCTTCACGACTGGGAGTCGACTCGTCTTGACCTGGAGTCGACTCGTCAACTTCTGGAGCTGACTTGGCAATTTTGGAGTCGGCTCATCCACTGAAGTCCGTGGATCCAATTTTGAATTTTGTCCACTCGAGTCGACTCGACTGTCCTGGGAGTCGACTCGAATCTCAGAGCCCGAACTCCCGATCCTCTGTCTTTTGGCTCATCCAGTCTTGGAGTCGACTCGAACTTCCTTGGAGTCGACTCGGCTCTCAGTTTCTGAAAGTTGGTCTTCTGCCTTTTGACGTGAAGCTGTCTTGGAGTCGACTCGAGCTGTCTGGGAGTCGACTCGAATCTCAGAGGCAGTAACTTGGTTTTTTGTCTGTCTTGGGGTCGCGGTGTCTTGGAGTCGACTCGCGTATTGCGGGAGTCGACTCGAATCTCAGAGTCCATAAAATGGTCTCTGACTTTCTTTGTGTACCGCTGAGAGTCGACTCTTGCTTTCTTTGGAGTCGACTCGCGTTCCACTGGAGTCGACTCGAATCTCAGACCCGAAAGCTGCTCTCTGACTTTTCTGCCTGTGACTGCTTGGAGTCGACTCTTACTTCCCTGGAGTCGACTTGGTGAACATTGGAGTCGACTCGCGCACTTCAGGAGTCGACTCGTTGACAGGTTCTGAGTTGATCCTTTCTGTTCTTCTGTCTGTTCTCAGTCGGAGTCGACTCGTACTCATCTGGAGTCGACTCGAGCTCGTGCCAGTGAACTTGATACGCTTGGAGTCGACTCGTGATACTCGGGAGTCGACTCGAGTCTCACACATTGGTTCAAACAGACTCCTTAACTTATCCAACAATTATGAACCAAGTCTTGGGACACTTAGACAGGATTTTCACTGAAACACTCAATTGAATTCATTAGTAATTAAAAGATATACTCAAATGCTTTGAGCTCATCAAAATCAAATGGGGTTTTAATCAATCACTCCACAATCTCCCCCTTTTTGATGATGACAAAACATTGAGTATATGTAAAATGAGTTGCTCAATAAATAATGAAATAAAATCCATAAATGAATTCAAATGTCTGGTAATTCAATTTGTCCAAGCTTGAAAGGAGTGAAACATTAAATTTCGGAGTTAAAGCTCTTCCTTTCATTTGGAATTATATAAGCCTTCATATTATGCAATCAATTGTTTGGCTTATATGTCATTAATGATTTAGTTTGATTAAAATTCAGATTCTCCCCCTCAACATATGCATTCAACTATGTTTTGATTCTCTGAATTTCTTTTTAATGCTTTGAAGTTTTTGAACTGAATTTTTTGGTTTTTAGAGGAAAAAATCTGTCAATTTGTTCATGAGTAGGATTCAGCTAATCTCCGAATATCCCTTGAATAGATTCTGGAGATTACTCCATTAGGAGCCCCAAAAGAGAGATAATGAGCCTCGAGGTACCGAATCCACTTAGAACAAATTTGTGTGTGTTTTTAAGAGTTTATCTTTTTATTGATTTAAGTTTTTAAGAGTTTATCTTTTTATTGATTTCTTTTACATATTTTATCCATGTTTCTCCCCTTTTACATATTTTATACATATTTCTCCCCCTTTTTGTCATCATATCAAAAAGGAGGTAATCACACACAATCAATGGCACAAATGGCACAACCAATCATCACATGGCACAGAAATGAAGATAAGATGTCTACTCATTGTATTGATATGAATGTGAATACATTTGAGCATACAATAAGTAAAGCAAAACAATACAAAACAAAACAAAAAGAGCATCTATGGTCTCCTCGAGGATGAAGATCCCCCCTCGAGGATGTATCTCCCCCTCTCGATGAGGGGGCTCCTCCTCTCGAGGATGTGGCTCCTCCTCTCGAGGATGGTGCTCCTCCTCTCAATCGGCTCTGCTCCATGAGGAGGGTGACTGCATCTGTAACATGTCCGAGCTGCGTGATAATAGACGTAGTGGCTCTGCTATGTGTAGTGGAGAGCTCAGTCACCGACGTCTGAAGCCCAGTCACTGACGTCTGAAGTGCATCCAGCTTGTCGATGAGTACATTCGACAAGCGCTCGGCCCCCTCGGTGGTGGTGTGCATGTCACGACCTATGTCCTCTCGCATCTGTCGAGTGGTGCTCGTGACCTCACTCATGCTCTGGAACTGGGCCTGGACCAAACTCCGGACATTGTAGATCTCTTCCCGTACATGAGCCGTCATGTCAGTCACGGCTGTCAAGGAAGGGACCAACTGAGAAGATACGGGTGCAGGAGTGGGAGCAGGCACCGCACCCCGGAGCTCCCGAAGCAGCTCATCCCTCACCTCTCTGACTATCTACTGTCGCAGCTCCCGGAGCTGCTCAGGATCAATCCGGACCGCCATAGAGGGTGATGCCGAGGAGGAAGGTCCGGCGGAGGTGGTAGGAGCAGGAGGAGTGGATGGAAGGTCTGGATGGTCTGGAAGGTCTGGATAGTCTGAATCGGGCTCAGGACTGGGTGAAGGTCTGGTGGTCTGAGCGGTGAGGGTAGACTTCCTAACCCATACCCCCTCTCTCTTCCGAAACCCCATCCTGTGTAGGGTCCCCGCACGCGTGCGATCAGTCCATCGCAAAGCGCGAAAGGGCTCCCCCTCAGGAATGGGAACCTCGTACTCCCTAAACAGAAGGGTGAATATCATGCCATATGGGAGGATGAGCCTAGGTCTATCTAGGGGCTCACACATGTATCGATATATGAGTTTAGGGAAGTTGATTGGGGTGTCGTGAAGCATATAGAGCATAAGAGCTAGGTCCCTCTCATTTACAAAATCAAATCTTCCTGTCTTAGGGAAGATGGACCTAGACAGTATACTCAAGAGGATCCGCATCTCAATCGGTAGTGAGCTGGCGGATACCTCGTCTACGGGTGACTGGGGTGGATGCCCGAGAACGGCCGTAAGGGCCTCAACTCTGTCCTCGGGATGTGTGGGAGCCACCCCTACTAGTGGAAGGTGGAGGATGTGGCCAATAAGATCCTCCGTGACAAACACAGGGACACCGGCTACTGTGCCCTCGATACCCCCATCTCCCCGATGGACGGTACCGTAAAACTCTCTAACGAGCCCTGGATATGTGGGGAGGTCCAATGTAAGGAAGAACTCTAAGCCCTGGACCCTAAGTCTTTCACCTATGGTGAAACCTTCCCGGGAGAGGAAGTCGAAATCGACATACCTCCCGGTGGAGACGACCTTCCCGGCCAATGGCCTCGCGGGAACCGCCCTAGGCGGGAAACGAGCCGGAGGTGGTTGCCTCGCGGGATCGTGCCGCGCCTTGGAGCGCCGCTCGGGACCGGCCTCGGGACGGGACCTCTTCCTAACCACGGTCTTACGTGGCATTTTGACCTAAAATGGAATGAAGAACCTAAAGGACGGAGAAGGGTCGACGGAGGAAGCTTGGGACGGACCGGAGACGACCTAGGAACGGACGAAAACCCTAAGAACCGGTGAAAAATCGACGGAAAAAGGGTTGGAGACGATCGGGGACGACCTAGGAGTCGGCTCTAGGGCTTTTTGAACAGTGGCGGCTTGAGAGAAAAGTGTTTTCGAAACGACAAATCTAGGGTTAAAAAGTCGGATCCCGACTGCGAGTCGACTCCACTGAGTCGCAAGTCGACTCGACCTCGAGTCGACTCCAGAATATGCGCGAGTCGACTCTCCTTATGCGCCTGTAGGCCTCGAGTCGACTCCCGACAATATGCGAGTCGACTCCCCCTCTGCTGCCATCTTTGCGAGTCGACTCCCGCCAATGCGCGAGTCGACTCCCCCTTAGGAGCCGGCTCTGTAACTTACTCGAGTCGTCTCTAACCTTGGCACGCACCTAAAAATCATGCTATAATCGTGCCAAATGAGGGAAAATCACCTAATTAAGATCTGATTTGATGATCATTGAAAAGGAACTCTATTTTAACCATATTGTAATCATCAAAATCAATGAATCTAGTGGAAACTACCACTAGGATGGATCAATCACTCCTAATCCCCTCCTAAGCACACTAAACCTCTCTTCACTTAGGGGTTTTGTAAAAATATCTGCTAATTGATTATCAGTACAAACAAATTGGAGTGTCACATCACCATTCAATACATGATCTCTTATGAAGTGATGTCTTATCTCAATGTGTTTAGTTCTTGAATGTTGAATTGGATTTTTAGTTAGATTTATGGCACTTGTATTATCACAATTAATGGAAATTTTATCTTGTTTAATGCCATAATCTTCTAACTGTTGTTTAATCCATAAGATTTGAGCACAACAACTCCCGGCTGCAACATATTCAGCTTCTGCAGTGGATAATGCAACCGAGTTTTGTTTCTTGCTAAACCATGAGATAAGGTTTTCTCCTAGAAATTGACACGACCCGCTGGTACTTTTTCTATCAAGCTTACATCCAGCAAAGTCTGAATCTGTGTATCCTATTAAGTTTAGGCTAGATTCTTTAGAGTACCATAGCCCTATGTTCTTAGTTTCTATTAAGTATTCTAAAATTCTCTTAACTGCAGCTAGGTGTGTTTCTTTAGGATTAGCCTGATATCTAGCACACATGCTCACACTAAACATAATATCAGGTCTACTTGCAGTAAGATACAGTAAAGATCCTATCATACCTCTATAAAGTTTTTGATCTACAGATTTACCTGATTCATCTTGGTCTAATTTGCATGATGAGCTCATGGGGGTGCTGATTGATTTGTTTCCCTCCATATCAAACTTCTTGAGCATCTCCTTGATATATTTAGCTTGGTTGATGAAGATGCCTCCTTCAGACTGTTTGATTTGAAGCCCGAGGAAGTAGTTCAGCTCTCCTATCATGCTCATCTCAAACTCACTCTGCATCAAATCAGCAAACTCTTCGCAGAGGCGATTGTTAGTAGCACCGAAAATGATATCATCAACATAAATCTGTACTAATAACATATCCTTATTTTGCTTTTTCAGAAATAATGTTGTATCTACATTTCTCCTAGAGAATTCATGTTCTAATAGAAATTTGCTAAGCCTCTCATACCATGCTCTAGGTGCTTGTTTTAAACCATAAAGTGCTTTGTCTAGTTTATATACATGATTGGGATATTGATGATTTTCAAAACCAGGAGGTTGTTCTACATATACCTCCTCATTAATATACCCATTTAAAAAAGCACTTTTTACATCCATTTGATATAGTTTGAAGTCCTTAGAGCATGCATATGCTAATAATAATCTAATAGCCTCAAGTCTAGCTACGGGAGCAAAGGTTTCATCAAAATCTATGCCTTCTTCTTGATTATAACCCTTTGCTACTAGTCTAGCCTTATTCCTTATAACAATTCCATTTTCATCTAGCTTATTTTTATATATCCATTTAGTACCTATAATTGGATATTCAGAAGGTCTCTCTACTAGATTCCACACTTTGTTTCTAGTAAATTGGTTTAGTTCTTCTTGCATTGCATTTATCCAATTTACATCATTTTCGGCTTCTTCTATATGTTTGGGCTCAAAGTGTGAAACAAAAGCTAGATGGTTATTCAAATTCCTAAGGGATGCTTTAGTCCTAACGGGTTGAGATGGATCATCTAGAATTAGTTCCTTAGGATGCCCATGAGCATACCTCCAAGCTTTAGTTAGCCCATGATCCACAATACCCTCTTGGCTTGATGATTCTCCTTCAATCAACTTTTGATTTTTATCTTGAAATCCCATCTCATCTATCTTTTCTTCAAGTATTTCAACATCATCATCAAAATTAATCTTCTTACTAGACGAGATGTCGCTAGAGTCATCAAAAACAACATGTATAGATTCTTCTATAACTAAGGTTCTTTTATTAAAGACTCTATAGGCTTTACTAGTTGTAGAATAACCTAAGAATATTCCTTCATCCGATTTAGAGTCAAATTTACCTAGATTATCTTTCCCATTATTATGAACAAAACACCTACATCCAAAAACATGAAAGTAATTAACTTTTGGTTTTCTGTTTTTCCAAAGTTCATAAGGTGTTTTCTTTATAATGGGTCTTAACAAAACTCTATTTAATATATGGCAAGAAGTATTAATGGCTTCTCCCCAAAAGTACTTAGGGAGGTTACTTTCACATAACATAGTTCTAGCCATTTCTTCTAGTATTCTATTTTTTCTTTCCACAACTCCATTTTGTTGTGGTGTCCTAGGTGCTGAAAAATTATGGGTTATCCCCTTTTTACTACAAAACTCCTCAAATGACTGATTTTCGAATTCGGTACCATGGTCACTTCTAATAGCTATTACTGAGTTATCTCTAGCATTGGTTATTTCTTTATGGAATTTCTTAAAGACAGAAAATGCTTGATCCTTATGTGCTAGGAACATGACCCATGTGTACCTAGAATAATCATCTACAATGACTAGACCATATTTATTTCCACCTAGGCTTGTTGTTCTAGTTGGACCGAATAGATCCATGTGTAATAATTCTAAAGGTCTAGAAGTAGAGACACATTTTATGGATTTAAATGAGTTCCTAGATTGTTTGCCAAATTGACATGCTTCACATATTTTGTTCTTTTCAAATTTTAATTTTGGCAAACCTATCACGGAGTCTCTTTTAACTAGTTTAGTTATTGTGTCCATGCTTGCATGACCTAACTTACGGTGCCATAACCAACTAGCATCATTTTCTTTAGTTTCATTAACAACTAAACATTGGTTATGTTTTGCAAGATCTTCTAGGTCTACAACATATACATTTCCACGCCTAATCCCTTTAAAAACTAAACTATTATCATTAGGATTTGTTATAATGCATAGTGATTGTTTAAACATAACATCATATCCTTTATCACATAATTGACTAATGCTTAACAAGTTATGCTTAAGACCATCAACATATCTAACATTATCTATAAAAGTAGAAGGGGTGATTTGAACTTTACCAATACCAATGATGTGACCTTGGTTGTTGTCTCCAAAAGTCACAGCACCTCCCTTCTTAGCTTCAAGGGTGAAAAATTGATCTTTATCACCCGTCATGTGCCTTGAGCAGCCACTATCTAAATACCAGCAGTTTTTGTTGACCTTGGCTGCAAGACACTCCTACACAAACAAATCATGTCATCTTAGGTACCCAAGTTTTCTTGGGTCCTTCATGGTTAGTCAAGTTGGTTCCTTTTGGAACCCATATCCTTTTAACTTTTCTTTTAGTTATACTTTTCCTAAAATTACACACATTTGCTTTATGACCTACTGTACCACAGCAAAAGCAAGTTATTTTCTTAGTTTTAGTTTCTCCAGCTTTAACAAAGAAATTACTAAGAAGTTTTTGTTTATTTCTTGGTTTATACCCTAAACCCGCTTTATTAAATACGGCTCGTTGACTATTTAGTATCATGTTTAATTTTTCAGAACTATATGTAAATTTTTCAACTAAGGGTTTGTATTTGTTAAGTTCTTTAGTTAGTATTTGATTTTCAGCTTTTAGATCATTAAGTTCTTTTGTAAGATCCTTATCTAAGGTTTGTTTATATTTTTTAAGTTCTGAAAATTTCTTAGTTAGTTTTTCATTATCTTTAGTTAAGGTGTTAGTCTTTTGAGTTAAAAGTTGGTTGCTTGTTTTAAGTTCTATATTTTCTTTGGTGATTAAATCCTTATCCTTAACTAATTTATCGTATTTATGTAGGTGTGATTGATTAGCTATTTTTAGTTCTTTATTCTTAAGATTTATAGCCTTATATTCTACCATTAATTCATTAAAAGCATCATAAAGTTCATTAAAAGAAAAATCAAGATGCGTATCGGAAGTTACCTCGTTTTCGTTGGCCATGAAGCAGAAATTGGCCTTCTCTTCTTGTTCATCATCTGATGAGGAGGATGATGAGTCGGAGTCGGATAGTGTAGTGACAAGAGCCTTCTTCTTCTTGTACTTACTCTCCTTCTTCAGTAAGGGGCACTCTGCTCTTATGTGACCCAGCTTCTTGCACTCGTAACATCCTATCCCCTCATTTTCCCTTTCCTTACCCTTATCCTTTCGATAGGAATTTGAGGGGCCTCTCCTTTGATGATACGCCTTCTTGTGGTTGATGAATTTCTTGAACTTACGCACAAGAAGCGCCTCACCATCATCTTCCTCATGTTCTTCTTCTTCACTGCTGCTACTGCAAGATAAGTCTTTGTTAGATGAAGTAGATTTTAAAGCTATTACCTTTTTCTTATGGGAGAACTCTTCCTCGTTGTGTTGTTTCATGGTGAGCTCGTGCGTCATAAGGGATCCAAGAAGCTCCTCAAGTGGTAACTTGTTCAAGTCCTTGGCTTCTTGGATTGCCGTCACTTTAGCTTCCCACGACCTTGGTAGACACCGAAGGATTTTCCTGACAAGCTCACTGTTAGTATAGTTCTTGCCAAGGCTTTTTAGGCCATTGACAATATCAGTAAACCTAGTGAACATGCATGTGATTGTTTCATTTGAATCCATTTTAAATAGTTCATATTTATGAACCAAGATGTTTATTTTGGATTCCTTGACTTGATTCGTGCCCTCATGGGTCACTTCAAGTCTGTCCCAAATTTTTTTTGCAGAATTGCAAGTTGAAACCCTATTGAATTCATTTCTATCTAAGGCACAATAGAGTACATTCATAGCTTTGGAATTAAGTTGTGCCTTCCTCATGTCATGTTCATCCCAATCCGTTTCTAGTTTGGGTACCTTGACACCTTCTACATATATGGATGGGATGTATGGCCCATTTACTACAATAGTCCACATCTCATAGTCTTGGGCTTGGATGAATATTCTCATCCTAGCCTTCCAATATGAGTAGTCAGACCCATTAAAGAATGGGGGTCTTTGGGTGGACTGACCCTCAATGTGGGAAGATCCAAATGGGGTTGTCATTTCGATCTTTTACTCTTGGGTGGAAGAGTTTAGGCTCTGATACCACTTGTTGCCCAGATAGACAACCCAAGAGGGGGGGTGAATTGGGTTTTTAAATTAATTTAGATATTTAAAACGATGTGGTTGATTAATTAAAAACTTTTGCAAGTTATTTAATTTATGCTAAGTGCTGTGAGTGATGTGAGGGAAAGAAGAAGAGACAATCCAACACAAACACCAAGTTTTATAGTGGTTCGGAGCTAACCCTTGCTCCTACGTCCACTCCCCAAGTCTCACTTGGAAATTCACTATAACCCCCTTGGATTACAGTCGGTTGTTTTGCAAGCTCACAACCAAACTTGTTGTTTTACGAGCTCACAACGAACTCGGTCGGTTTTTCCAGGCTCACCGACTAGAACCAACCCTGATTGTTTTCCCGAGATCACAATCAAACCCTTACACACGTTGGTTTTATCTTGGCTCACCAACAAACCTTAATCCCCTTGATTCAATCCTCCGATTGAACCAAGTAAATACAAGTAGTAGAGAGAAAACAGAAAATAAGCTTCTCAAAAGCAGATATAAAACAATATAATCAAAGAGGAGTTTAGAAGCCCTCAAACGCTTTTAAGCTGAAGAAGAGGTAAGGCTTCTTGAACTCCGGTCTCCTCTTGAATGTGTAGTCGACTTGAATGCTGGAGGAGAAGGCTTTAATTGCTGGGAAGATGTAGGTGGAGCAGTAAATGCAGATCTTCCCTTTTTCGTTGATGAGCACCTTGCAGAGCTTGAATGCTTGATTAGTTGGAGTGGAATGGCTGTTCTGTGCCTTGCTACAGTCCTCTGTGGCTATTTAAGCCAACCCCCACGGAAACTAGCCGTTAGAGTGCTTTTTCTGCCCGTTCTGAACACTCTGCGCAGCCTGACAATATGACCGTTGGTGGGTTGGAGTCGACTCGCGCGATCAGGAGTCGACTCGGCTGTAGCGGGAGTCGCCTCAAGCTTTTCCAGAGTCGACTCGGCAACTGTTCCAAATTTGAATTAAAGTTGCCTTCACGACTGGGAGTCGACTCGTCTTGACCTGGAGTCGACTCGTCAACTTCTGGAGCTGACTTGGCAATTTTGGAGTCGGCTCATCCACTGAAGTCCGTGGATCCAATTTTGAATTTTGTCCACTCGAGTCGACTCGACTGTCCTGGGAGTCGACTCGAATCTCAGAGCCCGAACTCCCGATCCTCTGTCTTTTGGCTCATCCAGTCTTGGAGTCGACTCGAACTTCCTTGGAGTCGACTCGGCTCTCAGTTTCCGAAAGTTGGTCTTCTGCCTTTTGACGTGAAGCTGTCTTGGAGTCGACTCGAGCTGTCTGGAAGTCGACTCGAATCTCAGAGGCAGTAACTTGGTTTTCTGTCTGTCTTGGGGTCGCGGTGTCTTGGAGTCGACTCGCATATTGCGGGAGTCGACTCGAATCTCAGAGTCCATAAAATGGTCTCTGACTTTCTTTGTGTACCGCTGAGAGTCGACTCTTGCTTTCTTTGGAGTCGACTCGCGTTCTACTGGAGTCGACTCGAATCTCAGACCCGAAAGCTGCTCTCTGACTTTTCTGCCTGTGACTGCTTGGAGTCGACTCTTACTTCCCTGGAGTCGACTTGGTGAACATTGGAGTCGACTCGCGCACTTCAGGAGTCGACTCGTTGACAGGTTCTGAGTTGATCCTTTCTGTTCTTCTGTCTGTTCTCAGTCGGAGTCGACTCGTACTCATCTGGAGTCGACTCGAGCTCGTGCCAGTGAACTTGATACGCTTGGAGTCGACTCGTGATACTCGGGAGTCGACTCGAGTCTCAGACATTGGTTCAAACAGACTCCTTAACTTATCCAACAATTATGAACCAAGTCTTGGGACACTTAGACAGGATTTTCACTGAAACACTCAATTGAATTCATTAGTAATTAAAAGATATACTCAAATGCTTTGAGCTCATCAAAATCAAATGGGGTTTTAATCAATCACTCCACAGGGAAGATGGACCTAGACAATATACTCAGGAGGATCCGCACCTCAATCGGAAGTGAGCTAGCGGATACCTCGTCTAAGGGTGACTGGGGTGGATGCCCTAGAATGGCCGTAAGGGCCTCAACCCTGTCCTCGGGGTGTGTGGGAGCCACCCCTACTTGTGGAAGGTGGAGGATGTGGGCAATAAGATCCTCCGTAATGAACAGAGGGACACCGGCTACCGTGCCCTCGATACCCCCATCTCCCCGATGGACGGTACCGTAAAACTCTCTAACTAATCCAGGGTAAGTTGGGAGATCTAATGTGAGGAAATACTCTAAGCCCTGGACACGCAATCTCTCACCTATGGTGAAACCCTCCCGGAAGAGATAGTCGAAATCGACATATCTTCCGGTGGAGACCGCCTTCCCGGCGCACGGCCTCGCGGGAACCGCCCTCGGCGGGGAACGAGCCGGAGGTTGTGACCTCGCAGGATCGTGCCGAGCCTTGGAGCGCCTCTCGGGACCGGCCTCGGGTTGGGGCCTCTTCCGGACGACGGCTTTACGAGGCATAGTGACCTAGAATGGGAGGAAAAGCCCTAATGGATGGTGAAAAGTCGACGGAAAAAGCTTGGGGACGATCGGGGACGACCTAGGAGTCGGCTCTAGGGCTTGTGAACAGTGGCGGCGGAGAATAGAAATGTTTTGAAAACGATGGAGCTAGGGTTAAAAAGTCGGATCCCGACTGCGAGTCGACTCCTCTGAGTCGCGAGTCGACTCGACCTCGAGTCGACTCCAAAGTATGCGCGAGTCGACTCTCCTTATGCGCCTATTGACCCCGACTCTCCTTATGTGCGAGTCGACTCTCGACTGTATGCGAGTCGACTCCACCTCTGCTGCCATCGACCTCGAGTCGACTCCCAACTAAGCGCGAGTCGACTCCCCCTTACGAGCCGACTCTGAAACTTACTCGAGTCGTCTCGAACTTTGGCACGCACCTAAAAATCATGCTATGTTCGTGCCGAATGAGGGAAAATCACTAAATTATGATCTGATTTGATGATCATTGAAAAGAAACTCTATTTTAACCACAATCTAATCATCAAAATCAATGAATCTAGTGGAAACTACCACTAGGAAGGATCAATCACTCCTAATCCCCTCCTAAGCACACTACATCTCTCTTCACTTAGGAGTTTTGTAAAAATGTCAGCTAATTGATCATCAGTACAAACAAATTGGAGTGTCACATCACCATTCAGTACATGATCTCTTATGAAGTGATGTCTTATCTCAATATGTTTAGTTCTTGAATGCTGAATTGAATTTTTAGTTAGATTAATGGCACTTGTATTATCACAATTAATGGGTATTTTATCTTGTTTAATGCCATAATCTTCTAATTGTTGTTTGATCCATAAGATTTGAGCACAACAACTCCCGGCTGCAACATATTCAGCTTCAGCAGTAGATAATGCAACCAAGTTTTGTTTCTTGCTAAACCATGATATTAAGTTTTCTCCTAGGAATTGACATGACCCGCTGGTGCTTTTTTATCAAGTTTACATCCAGCAAAGTCTGAATCTGTATAACCTATTAAGTTCAGGCTAGATTCTTTAGAATACCATAACCCTATATTCTTTGTTCCTATTAGGTATTTAAAGATTCTCTTTACTGCAATTAGATGTGATTCCTTAGGATTAGCCTGATATCTAGCACACATGCAAACACTAAACATAATATCAGGTCTACTTGCAGTAAGATACAATAAAGATCCTATCATACCTCTATACAGTTTCTGATCTACAGATTTACCTGATTCATCTTGGTCTAATTTGCATGATGAGCTCATGGGGGTGCTGATTGATTTGTTTCCCTCCATATCAAACTTCTTGAGCATCTCCTTGATGTATTTGGCTTGATTGATGAAGATGCCTCCTTCAGACTGTTTGATTTGAAGCCCGAGGAAGTAGTTCAGCTCTCCCATCATGCTCATCTCAAATTCACTCTGCATCAAATCAGCAAATTCTTCACAGAGGCGATTGTTAGTAGCACCGAAAATGATATCATCAACATAAATCTGTACTAGTAGCATATCTTGGTTTTTCTTTTTCAGAAATAGTGTTGTATCTACATTACCCCTAGAGAACTCATGTTCTAGTAGGAATTTGCTAAGCCTCTCATACCATGCTCTAGGTGCTTGTTTCAAACCATAAAGTGCTTTGTTCAATTTATAAACATGATTAGGGTATTGATGATTTTCAAAACTAGGAGGTTGTTCTACATATACCTCCTCATTAATATACCCATTTAAAAATGTACTTTTTACATCCATTTGAAATAACTTAAAGTCCTTAGAGCATGCAAAAGCTAGTAAAAGTCTAATTGCTTCAAGTCTAGCTACCGGAGCAAAGGTTTCATCAAAATCTATACCTTCTTCTTGATTATAACCCTTTGCTACTAGTCTAGCCTTATTCCTTATTACAATTCCATTTTCATCTAGTTTATTTTTATAAATCCATTTTGTACCTATAATTGGATATTCAGAAGGTCTCTCAACTAGATTCCATACTTTGTTTCTAGTAAATTGGTTTAATTCTTCTTGCATTGCATTTATCCAATTTACATCATTTTCGGCTTCTTCTATGTGTTTGGGCTCAAAGTGTGAGACAAAAGCTAGATGGTTATTTAAATTTCTAAGGGATGCTCTAGTCCTAACCGGTTGAGATGGATCATCTAGAATTAGTTCCTTAGGATGCCCGTGAGCATACCTCCAAGCTTTAGTTAGCCCATGATCCACAATAGCCTCTTGGCTTGATGATGCATCTTCAATCAATTTTTGATTGTCATCTTGTAATGTCATCTCATTTATCTTTTCTTCAAGAATTTCAGCCTCATCATCAAAATTACCTTTCTTACTAGAGGAAAAATCACTAGAATCATCAAACACAACATGTATGGATTCTTCTATAACTAGGGTTCTTTTATTAAAGACTCTATAGGCTTTACTAGTTGTGGAGTAACCTAAGAATATGCCCTCATCAGATTTAGAGTTAAATTTACCTAGATTATCTTTCCCATTATTATGAACAAAACACCTACATCCAAAAACATGAAAGTAATTAACTTTTGGTTTTCTGTTTTTCCAAAGTTCATAAGGTGTTTTCTTTATAATGGGTCTTAATAAAACTCTATTTAATATATGACAAGAAGTATTAATGGCTTCTCCCCAAAAGTACTTAGGGAGGTTACTTTCACATAACATAGTTCTAGCCATTTTCTCTAGAGTTCTATTTTTTCTTTCCACAACTCCATTTTGTTGTGGTATCCTAGGTGCAGAAAAATTATGGGTTATCCCCTTTTTACTACAAAACTCATCAAATGACTGATTTTCGAATTCGGTACCATGGTCACTTCTAATAGCTATTACTGAGATATCTCTAGCATTGGTTACTTCTTTATGGAATTTCTTAAAAACAGAAAATGCTTGATCCTTATGTGCTAGGAACATGACCCATGTGTACCTAGAATAATCATCTACAATAACTAGACCATATTTATTTCCACCTAGGCTTGTTGTTCTAGTTGGTCCGAATAGGTCCATGTGTAATAATTCTAGAGGTCTAGAGGTAGAGACACATTTTATGGATTTAAATGAGTTTCTAGATTGTTTGCCAAATTGACATACTTCACATATTTTATTCTTTTCAAATTTTAATTTTGGCAAACCTATCACGGAATCTCTTTTAACTAGTTTAGTTATTGTGTCCATGCTTGCATGACCTAACTTACGGTGCCATAACCAACTAGCATCATTATCCTTAGTTTCATTAACAACTAAGCATGGGTTGTGTTTGGCAAGATCCTCAAGATCTACAACATACACATTCCCACGTCTTATTCCTTTAAAAACTAAACTATTATCATTTGGGTTTGTTATGATGCATAGTGATGGTTTAAACATAACATTATAGCCTCTATCACATAATTGACTAATGCTTAATAAATTATGCTTAAGACCATCAACATATCGAACATTATCAATAAAAGTAGAAGGAGTAATTTGAACTTTACCTATACCAATGATGTGACCTTAGTTATTGTCTCCAAAAGTCACAGCACCTCCCTTCTTAGCTTCAAGGGTGAAGAATTGATCCTTGTCACCCGTCATGTGTCTTGAGCAGCCACTATCCAAGTACCAGCAATTTTTGTTGACCTTGGCTGCAAGACACTCCTACACAAGCAAATCATGTAATCTTAGGTACCCAAGTTTTCTTGGGTCCTTCATGGTTAGTCATGTTGGTTCCTTTTGGAACCCATACCCTTTTAATTTTTCCTTTTGTTTTTCCTTTTCTATAATTACACACATTTGCCTTATGTCCTAATTTTCCACAACAAAAATAGGTTATTTTCTTAGTTTTACTTTCTCCTGCTTTAACAAAGAAGTTACTAAGAAGTTTTTGCTTATTTTTAGGTTTATATCCTAAACCTGCTCTATTGAATACTGCACGTTGACTATTAAGTATCATATTTAATTTTTCAGAACTATAAGTAAATTTCTCAACCAAAGGTTTGTATTTTCCAAGTTCTTTAGTTAGAGTTTGTTTTTCTGTTTTTAGAGTATTCAAGTCTTTTATGAGATTTTCGTTTAAGATTTGTTTATTGTTTTTAAGTTCTGAAATTTCCTTAGTTAGTTTTTCATTATCTTTACTTAAGGTGTTAGTTTTTTTAATTAAGAGTTGGTTGCTTGTCTTAAGTTCTAGATTTTCTTTGGTGATACAGTCCTTATCCTTAACTAGTTTATCATATTTATGTATGTAAGTTTGATTAGCTAGTTTTAGCTCTTTATTCTTAATGTTTATAGCCTTGTATTCAATCATTAGTTCATTAAATGCATCATAAAGTTCATCAAAAGTAAAATCTAGATGCGTTTCGGATGTTACCTCATTTTCGTTGGCCATGAAGCAGAAATTGGCCTTTTCTTCTTGTTCCTCATCCGATGATGAAGATTTAAGAGCTATTACCTTTTTCTTATGTGAGGACTCTTCTTCGCTGTGTTGCTTCATGGTTAGCTCGTGAGTCATTAGGGATCCAAGGAGCTCTTCAAGTGGAAGCTTGTTCAAGTCCTTAGCTTCTTGGATTGCCGTCACCTTGGCTTCCCATGACCTTGGTAGACATCGAAGAATCTTCCTGACAAGCTCACTGTTAGTATAGTTTTTGCCAAGGCTTTTTAGGCCATTGACAATGTCAGTGAATCTAGTGAACATGCAAGTGATTGTTTCATTAGAATCCATTTTAAATAGTTCATACTTATGAACCAATATATTTATTTTGGATTCTTTGACTTAATTCGTGCCCTCATGGGTCACTTCAAGTCTATCCCAAATCTCTTTTGCAGAATTGCAAGTAGAGACTCTATTGAATTCATTCCTATCTAGTGCACAGTAAAGCACATTCATTGCTTTAGAATTGAGTTGTGCCTTTCTCATGTCGTGTTCATCCCAATCCTTTTCGAGTTTGGGTACAGTGACCCCCTCTATATAAATGGATGGGATGTATGGCCCATTTGCTACAATGGTCCACATCTCATAGTCTTGGGCTTGGATGAATATTTTCATCCTAACCTTCCAATATGAGTAGTCAGATCCATTAAAGAATGGGGGTCTTTGGGTGGACTGACCCTCAATGTGGGAAGATCCAAATGGGGTTGTCATTTTGATCTTTGACTCTTAGAGTAGAAGAGTTTAGGCTCTGATACCACTTGTTGCCCAGATAGACAACCCAAGAGGGGGGGTGAATTGGGTTTTAAAATAATTTGGCTATTAAAACTTTTGTGGATAACTAATTAATTCTTTTGCGAGATGATTAATTAGTTTCTATGTGCGGTGAATGAAATGTGAAAGATAGAGAGAGACAAACAATCACAAACACAATGTTTTATAGTGGTTCGGAGCTAACCCTTGCTCCTACGTCCACTCCCCAAGTCTCACTTGGGAATTCACTATAACCCCTTGGATTACAGCCGGTTGTTTTCCAAGCTCACAACCAAACTTGTTGTTTTACGAGCTCACAACGAACTCGGTCGGTTTTCCCAGGCTCACCGACTAGAACCAACCCGATTGTTTTCTCGGGATCACAATCGAACCCTTACACGTTGGTTTTACACTCGGCTCACCAACCAACCTCAATACCCTTGATTCAACCCCCCGATTGAACCAAGCAAAGACAAGATGGAAGTAAAAAGGAGTAACAGAAAAAACAGAGCTTCTCAAAAGCAGATAAATAACAATATAAACAAAAGAGAAGTTAGAAGCCCTCAAACACGTTTGAGATGGAGTAGAGTAGGGCTTCTTGAACTTCGGGTCTCCTCTTGAATGTCTGGTCGACTTGAATGCAGGAGGAGATCTCTTTCAATGTTGGGAAGAAGTAGGTAGATGCAGTTAATGTTGCTCTTCCCTCTTTTCCGTTGAAAACCAGGTTGCAGAGATTGAAAGCTTGATTATTTTGAGTGGAATGGTTGTTCTCTGCCTTGCTACAGTCTTCTGTGGCTATTTAAGCCATCCCCCACGGAAACTAGCCGTTAGAGACCTTTTTCTGCCCGTTCTGCACACTCTGCACAGCCTGACAATATGTCCGTTGGTGGGTTGGAGTCGACTCGCGCGATCAGGAGTCGACTCGGCTGTAGCGGGAGTCGACTCATGCTTTTCTGGAGTCGACTCGGCAACTGTTCCGGATTTGAATTAAAGTCGCCTCTTCGACTGGGAGTCGACTCGACTTGACCCGGAGTCGACTCGCCAACTTCTGGAGCTGACTTGGCATTTTCGGAGTCGGCTCATCCCATGAAGTCCGTGGATCTATTTTTGAACTTGGTCCACTCGAGTCGACTCGACTGTCCTGGGAGTCGACTCGGCGCTCAGAGCCCGAACTCCCGATCTTCTGTCTTTTGGCTCGTCCAGTCTTGGAGTCGACTCGAACTTCCCCGGAGTCGACTCGGCTCTCAGTTTCCGAAACTAAGTCTTCTGCCCTTTTGGTGTACCGCTGCCTTGGAGTCGACTCGAGCTTTTTAGGAGTCGACTCGGCTCTCAGACACAGCAGATTGGTCTTCTGTCTTCTTTGGGGTCGCGGTGTCTAGGAGTCGACTCGCGTATTGCGGGAGTCGACTCGAATCTCAGAGTCCGAAAAATGTTCTCTGACTTTTTCCTTGTGTTCCTCTGAGAGTCGACTCTCACTTTCTTTGGAGTCGACTTGCCAACCATCGGAGTCGACTCGCGTTCCACTGGAGTCGACTCGAATCTCAGACCCGAAAACTGCTCTCTGACTTTTCTGCCTGTGACTCCTAGGAGTCGACTCATACTACCCTGGAGTCGACTCGGTGAACATCGGAGTCGACTCGCGCAGTTCAGGAGTCGACTTGCTGACGGGTTTTGAGTTGATGCTTTCTGTTCGTCTGTCTGTTCTCAGTCGGAGTCGACTCGTACTGATTCGGAGTCGACTCGAGCTCGTGCCAGTGAACTTGATACGCTTGGAGTCGACTCGTGATACTCTGGAGTCGACTCGAGTCTCAGACTTTGGTTCAAGCTGACTTCTTAACTTATCCAAAATATTATGAACCAAGTCTAGAGACACTTAGACAAGATTTTCACTGAAATACTTAATTGAATTCATTAGTAAACAAGAGATATACTCAAATGCTTTGAGCTCATCAAAATCAAATAGGGTTTTAATCAATCACTCCACATTAAGCATCGGAGGGCCGGCGCCGGGGAGCCCGGCCACCGGCTTTTTTGCAGGACAGGACAGGACTGGACGCACCACCCCTCTTTGCTCTCTTCCACTCCCCAGCGGAGGACGCGGCCGGCCGGCGCCCCGCCGTCCGCCCTCTCAGGCGGCGGAGCTCCTCCTCCCCTGGCTTCGCGGCAGCCCCCGGGTCCAATTTCCAGCAACAGTTGGCGCTAGAGGAAGGGCCCGAGTTCGCTGCCATGAAGCTAAGAAGCAAAGGGGCTTCCAATGCCTCTCGACGTCCTCCACCCAGTCCTGAGCATTCCGTCCGGAACTCACCACCTCCGGCCGAGTCAACCCCTCAAGTTCGGCCGGAGCAGTTTGATGCCCTGGTACAACAAGTGCAAGCCTTGGCTACCGCTGTCCAAAGCTTGCAACCCAGGGGCATCCCAACGGCACTGCCTCCTCCGGCTCCAGCTCAACCGGAGCCTCCTGCAAGCGGACTTCCCCTTCGAGGTCAGGACTCCCAAGTCCAGGCCTTCCTCTGGAGAGAGCACCCAGCCAGAGGCTACGGAGGCTGGCCACAGCCTTCAGAAGCTGAGTCGGTTCCAGGGCAATCTGCGCTCGAACGAACCGCTGCAGCGATCCTCCAGAATGATGAACTCGACAAGAAAGTCGAGAAGCTGGAGCGCCAAATCCAGGCACTCCACGGGAGAAAATCAGGACGTGATAACGACTTCGAGTTCACTACGAAGTCACCCTTCTCCCCGGAGATCAAAAATGAACCGGTCCCACTACGGTTCAAGATGCCCCAGGTGGAGCCCTACAACGGCAAGGCTGATCCCCTTGACCACCTGGAGAGTTACCGGATCTTAATGGCCCTACAAGGAGCCTCGGGGGCCATGATGTGCAAAGCTTTTCCGGCGACACTCCGAGGGCCAGCCCGGCTTTGGTTCACCGGGCTGAAGCCGAGTACTGTCTCTTCCTTTGAGCAGCTCGGCAGACAATTTGCTGGCAACTTTGCCGCCAGCCAGCCCCAGCGGCGGACATCCGACTCCCTCCTTGATATCAAACAAAAGGAGGGAGAATCCTTCAAGGAGTACTTGGACCGGTTCACCGCCGCAACATTGGAGGTCCGGGAGCTTGACCAGTCAATCGCCATGTCGGCGTTGAAGACTGGAGCCCGGTCCTACAGATTCCTCTTCTCGATCGAGAAGAATTTTTCCACGGACCTCACCGAAATGTTCGCTCGGGCGCGGAAGTATGCCAAGGCAGAAGAAGCCGTGGCGGTTAGGCGGGGCGGGACCGAGCAGAACCCCAAGAAGAGACGTCGCGAGGAGCGCGGCCAGCCCAGAAGCCCGTCTCCGCGACGAGCTAAGAATCCACCCCGCCCGAAGAGTCCACCCCGGTTGAGAGGACCGCCACAGCAGAGGTCACCACTCCGCCCGAGGTTCCCACTACAGGCCCGTGCACCCGAAGGGAGGTATGAAAAGTATACTCCCCTCAATGCTCCTCGGGCTGAAATCCTCATGGAAATTGAGAGTCGGGATTGCATCCGGCTCCCACCTCCGAAGCCAGACACCAGAATCCGGCGTGATCTCCGAAAGTATTGCCGTTTCCACCGGGATCACGGCCATAATACCGAGGATTGTTATCAGCTCCGAAATGAGATCGAAGCACTCATTCGCCGAGGGGTGCTCGATCGGTTTGTGCAAGGCCGGCGTGAAGGGAAGAAGCCAGCCGAAGGAGCAGCACAGCCTGAAGGTTCAAATGCCAACAGGCCCATCGCCGGCGTCATCAACACTATCCGAGGCGGGACCTCGGCTGGGGAAGCCTCAGGGGAAGAGGCCTCCTCGAAGCGCCCGCGCACCTCTGAAGCCATCTCCTTCTCAGATGATGATCTAGAGGGAGTCGAAACTCCCCATGATGATGCCGTGGTCATCTCCATGATCATAAATAAATTTGATGTAAAACGCATCCTGGTTGATAATGGAAGCTCGGCGAATGTTTTGTATTTTGGTGCTTATTGTAAAATGGGGATGACAAAAGAACAGCTACGGAGGATGAATGCTCCGCTAGTTGGATTCACTGGGGATTCAGTCCCAGTAGAGGGCGAGATCGACCTTCTGGTCACAGCCGGGCTCGCCCCTCGTGAAAGTACCGTGGGTATGAGCTTCCTTGTAATACGCCTGCCCTCGGTTTACAACGCCATCCTCGGAAGGCCAGGACCAATGCCCTCCGAGCAGCGGTCTCAACTCACCACTTGCTGATGCGATTCCCTACCAGTCAGGGAGTCGGTGAAGTTCGAGGGGACCAAATGGTGGCAAGACGATGCTACCTAGCGACCCACGAAGCAAGACAACCAGCCGAGGTGCCTGCCCCAACGACTGACCAGCCCTCAACTGAAGTTATGGAGGCACGGGTCAATCCCCAGAAAGAGCGGGTAGAGCCTGGTGAGTTGTTAATTCAAGTTCCCTTACGAGAGGACTTTCCCGAGCTAACCGTGCAGGTCGGCTCTGGCCTTGGCGAACATGAGAGGAGTCGCCTCGTCAACTTCCTACGGGACAATATGAATGTCTTCGCATGGTCGCCTGCAGACATGCCAGGGATAGATCCGGAGGTCATGGTCCACCGGCTTCAGGTGAAGCCGACCTGCAAGCCCGTACGACAAAAGAAGCGAGGCGCCGCCCCTGAACGACAACGAGCAGCAGCCGAGGAGGTCGGCAAGCTCCTTGAAGCCAGCTTCATCCGGGAGATATCCTATCCGGAATGGCTCGCCAATGTAGTCCTCGTCAAGAAAGCCAGCGGGAAGTGGCGTATGTGCGTGGACTACATGATAAGTGCTAAATAATGCATAAATTAATATATTATTCATAGCACTTATCATTATTTTAATTCATATATTTAGTGAATTTAACATAAGAA
Source organism: Phoenix dactylifera (assembly GCF_051530095.1). Classification (NCBI taxonomy): domain Eukaryota; kingdom Viridiplantae; phylum Streptophyta; class Magnoliopsida; order Arecales; family Arecaceae; genus Phoenix; species Phoenix dactylifera. Next base: position 6,998,556 of record NC_143200.1, read on the forward strand.
AATGTGTTCCCCTTCATCATGGCATTATTAAAAATAATTCGAATTTGCTTGATTTTATTGGTCAATTCTAATATGTGCAGATCGAATCGAACTAATTGGGATAATGTCTGAACTAATTTGTGCAGGTTGCGGTTGCAGCTGAACCCATGTCCACGTCACCTTTTAAGTACTTAGAAATTAAGCATACAGCCTTCCGATGTCCACGTCATCTTCCCCATGTGCACCAAGCTTTCTAACTTAGCAAAATAAAAGCCCTTCCCATTGTCTCCCCGTGTCCAAGTTTAAACCCCTCTTAATCCCAGCCTACCCACGGATGAGGTCACACATCACCGAATCCAAATTTTTCCCAGCATTTCTTACCTTCCGCGATGCACCTCATGCATTCTTTACCAGCAACACCAACCTCCTCCACGTCTCTCTACCAAACATCCCGTCTTCATCGTCAACCTCCCAGCTTCTTCAACTTCATCCGAGATCCATGCTCTATTCCTTCTAACCGCATATTCCCAGATGCATCCTCTCAGATCACACGTCCGAACTTCTCAGTTTAAACAAAACAAAACCACAATCTTCTAAACGCTCCACCGTCCTTTGGATTAATCCCACGAACGGAATTCCCAGCACCTTTGGATTAATCCTATTCTTCGGCAGCCAACCGAACTTCCCAGACTTCACGGAAACATCCCATTCCGCAAACACATCTCCCAGATCTCATCCCATCATAATCTATCATCCCTTGATCACTCTCCCGTATCCGAACAAACTCCCCTGTTCTGACTTAATCCATCCCAGCTTCCGCTAGATCCCGTTCGCGATGATAACCACCCACGGATAACTCCCCTGTTTCTCTGTGATCTTCTCTACTTCCGTTGGCCTCTTCCGGATCACTCCTAAACGGCATCAGCTCTCATCAGCCTCCGGATTAGCTCCCAGCTACAACCGATTCCAAAGCTTTCGGAACCACCTCATCCCAACAGCAAAACCAACTCCCCTGTTCCCAAACCGAATCCTCTGTTTCAGCTGAGAAGAACAAAATTCTCAACAAATTGCAACTAATCAATCGATTACTTCACATCCCCTGCTCCTAAATCATCTCCTCTTCATCACGAATCAAAGCAACTCCTTTCCTTTCGCTCCCAGCAGATTTTCAACCAATCTAGCCGTTCGGTAAGCTTCACGGATCCAGCGAATCAATGTATCAGCTCCCAGCTCATCCTTTTCCCAACTGCTAGCCGTTTCCACGCTTTAACAGATCCGGGATCTTCTCAACGTTCGCATCATCCAGCTCTTCGGATCAAAGCATTTGCAGCCACGTCTTCTTCCGGATTTCTCTCATCCAAACAGCCCCTGCATCCCAACAGAATAGAGGATTAACCTCTCCGAAAATCAAGCGTTTCATCCCGCGTCCAAGGCTTTCGTCCGCATCTCCTCCGCGTGGAAGCAGCGTCGGTTTCATCCTCTACGCACGCGGCAGCCGTTCCTCGACCTTATCTCTTCGCTGGTGAAGCTATAAAAGGGGGTTGAGACGGATCCCATGATCTGATCTCCTCGCAGGCCGAGTACCAGAGAAATAAAAAATAAGGAGGAGAGAAAGGGAGGAAGGAATCAGAAAAGAGAAGAAAGGGATGGGAGCCCGCTGCTGTGCTGCTGCTGCCACCCACAACTCCATGCAGGGCTGATCTCCTCTCTAGGGCTGGATGCAGCCCTAACAAAGGGATAAGGGTTTTATATTTTGATTTCTATTCTTGGAGTTGTATAAACCTTATTTTGCTTCTAATGAATATTTTATTTCATCTCATATTTAATTTCTGTGATTTTAAATATGATGTTTATACAACTGTTCTTCATGATCACTAGGTAAATATAAGATAGTCCATGCTTAGGGAAGATGCGATGTGCTACCACCTTAGATTAGGGTAGACATTTCATGCCAACCGAAGATGGATTATGCCCAAATTACTTTTGTGAATTTTTATTTAAATGCTTATTAGGCTTGTAGCCAATTTGCATGTTAATCCAAGAACGAAATAAAATATAATCAATCCTTGTTCCGATGTTAGTGGTGAATTCCTTGCCCTAGGTTCTCCTAAACTGATATCCCTTTAATTGCATTTTCTTTTATTTAATTGCTTAGTTTAATAGTCTTCACAAATTCTTCCTTTTAAATATTTTTATTTTCAAGAAAAAAAAACAACTATACCCCAATCCCTGTGGATCGATACCCGTAATCACTATCCTACTAGATACGTGCTATTGCGTGGTCTTTAAAGTTGACTATCAATTTTTGGCGCCGTTGCCGGGGATTGTTAGCATAGTTGTTTTTCTTTTTATAAAAAAAAAACTTTCAAAAAAATATATAATAAAAATATTTTCTATTTTTGTTATTTCTCTTATCTCTTTTCTCTCCTTTACTAATTTTTGATTTTTATTTGATCAGGAACCAAAGAGGAAGTTTGGGACAATCAGAAATAGGAACTATTGAAAAAGGGAGGCTGTAAAGGTTTGCTCTAAAGTAAAAAATTTTTGCTGGAGAAATTCCCGTCGGTAACATCTAAACCTTTCTTATTTAAATTTTCTTGTGTGGTGATTGTTTGATTTTAAATTCAGCAAAAGTGTGAATGCATGCTTGATACACATACACCAATTAATTTGCACATAGTAAGGGCAATCACCCCAACAAGATAAGAACTGGATTTCATCACCAGATTCTTGCCCAAACTAGGTAAATCAATTCTCACATAGCTTTCATCTTAATTAAAATCAATTAGACGTTGGCCCCTAGGGACATTCGAGCTCAATAGGACGAAGATCACCGAAAGTTGCACCAATTTCGCTCTGTGGCTCAGTTGATGTCTAGGCAAGCTTTGTCCCTTTAAGGGAGACAGTTCATCTGTTCGAGGCAAGTGGTTTTTAAGTGGGACCTTTGCAACGCATCGTGACCCCCCCACTTACCTGGGAGCTTACCTGGTCAGCTCAGTCATTAGACCGGATTGGAGGCTTAGGTGCCCTCTTCAAACCAGTTAGGAGCTGTCTAGTGATTTTAGGGTGAACTTAAGGAATTGATGTGTTTTTCTTTTTAGTGCATGCTTGACTGTACTGATCAGAGGAGTATTAGTGTATGCTAGGGTGTCGTTCCAGATCTCCCGAATTAGCACCTTTTGACCCTGAAATAGAGCGTTCTATTAGGACCCTTCGAGCCGAAATCCGGACCTATAGAACCATAGGATCTACACCACTTATAGAGATGGCTGAAGAACAACCCAAACTCCTAAAGGAGTACTTCACTCCTTCTATTTATACCTCTCCATTTTGTATCCGACTACCTGATACCACTGCTGCTATGCAATTTGAAATTAAGTCTAGTGTCATCCAAATGCTTCCCTCTTTTTATGGACTCAATAATGAAGACCCATACAAACATTTGGATGAGTTCCTTGAGATCTGCACTACTGTCAAAATTCAGAACTTCACTGATGATGCTCTGAAACTTAGGCTGTTTCCTTTTTCCCTTAAGGATAGAGCTAAACAATGGCTCCATTCATTAGAAGCCAATTCCATTCTTTCATGGGCTCAAATGCAACATGAATTTTTGAAAAAATATTTTCCCATAGGAAGAACGAACCAATTTCGGCGTGCGATCACGAGCTTCTCCCAATCTGACGGAGAAGAATTTCATGAAACCTGGGAAAAATTTAGAGATTTACTCCGAAAATGCCCGCATCATCAAATACTCAAATGGCAATTAGTGCAATGTTTTTATGACGGATTGTCTGAACGAAACCGTCAAATGGTTGATGCCTCTTGTGGGGGTACTTTCATGCTTAAAAGTGAGCATGAGGCATGGCAATTATTTGAGAACCTTAATGAAAATTCCCTCCACCATGCCTCCTCCGCTCGTCAAGCACCCCCGAGTTCTCAACGAAAAGGAACCATATATGAAGTTAGCCAGTCCATAGGTCTATCTGAGAAAGTAGATGCACTATCCCGCAAATTGGACCAGCTAATGTCTAGAGAACAGCTTCCAAACTTTCACCAAGCACAACTATGTACTCTCTGTTCTAGTCCATCTCACACTGTCTTTGAGTGTCCTTCGGCAGCACAATTCCCCGAATTTGTGCAAGAACAAGTAAATGCTGCCCAAACACAATCCCGACCGGGTAATGACCCATTTTCCAATACTTATAACCCGGGGTGGCGCAACCATCCAAATTTCTCTTGGAAGCAGCAAACTTCCAATACTTCCCAGCCTTATTCCCAAAACTTTCAACCATTCCAGAATGTTAATCCCTACCGTCCTTCGACTCAATTTCAACACACTCCTCCAGCACCCCAAAGAAACACAGCCTTTGAGGAGAAAGTGTTGACCTCCCTTCAAGGTTTGGAAACCATTACACAATTGGTGCACTCTCACACGCAATCTATCGCCAAGCTAGAATCCCAAATGGGGCAACTAGCTAATGCACTGAACAAGCGAGAGGAAGGAAAGCTTCCAAGCCAACCAGTGAGTAATCCTAGGGGACAATACATGGCTCAAGAAAATCAACCGAATACAATTCCTCATGAACAGGCCAATGCTCTGACTACCCTAAGGAGTGGACGTGTAGTAGACAATGAGATTGGGGAGGATAACAATAAGGAAGGTAAAAAGGAAGAGCAAAATATATCACATGAAAATCCAAAACCTTCTTCTTCTTCAGCTCTTCCAGCTTCGGCCCAAACTCGTATTCCAAAAGTCCCATTTCCTGAAGCTCTTAATTCACCCTCTCCCTTTGGCAAAAAGGAAACTTCACTAGAGGAGATGATGGAGATTTTCAAACAAGTTAAAATCAACCTCCCACTCCTTGATGCTATTAGACAAGTTCCCTCCTATGCCAAATTTCTCAAAGACCTTTGTACCCAAAAACGAAAATCTAGGACACATGTGCCTAAAAAGGTCTTCCTAACTGAGCAAGTTAGTTCTATTCTCCAACACAACACCCCTCCAAAATTCAAAGATCCTGGTGCTCCCACCATCTCCTGTGTCTTAGGAAATAATTTCATTGATCGAGCACTCTTAGATCTAGGGGCAAGTGTCAACATTTTACCTTACTCAGTTTATGAGAAACTTGGGTTAGGTGAGTTAAAACCAACCTCGGTATCCCTTCAATTGGCTGATCGATCTGTAAAAATACCACGAGGAACAATTGAAGACATCCTAGTCAAGGTAGACAAATTCTATTTCCCAGTCGATTTTATCGTCCTTGATATGGAACCTGTGCCTAATCTTAAGAAACAGATCCCTATGATTCTAGGTCGTCCCTTTTTAGCTACAGCCAATGCGAGTATAAATTGTAGAACTGGGGTGATGAATATATCCTTTGGAAATATGAAGGTCAGGTTAAATATATTTCGTGCCTCTGATCAACCCGCAAAGGAAGTTGAGTGCTTCCTAATAGATAAAATGGACGATCTTGCAGAAGAAGCCTTTCCTTATATTTTAGCAGATGACCCTCTGAAAACATACTTGGCCCATTCTGACTTTGATATAGACAAGGACATAGAAGCAGTTAACTTTGTGTCCGACAATCAGTTTTCCACAAATTTTCTTCCTTGGAGAACTCCGCATGAACCCGGTATGATTTGATAAGGATGCACTGCGTCTGGCTGAAGACGTTAAACTTAGCGCTTGTTGGGAGGCAACCCAATTCTCGTAGGTTATTTTTGCATATTTTCTTGTCGCATTTTTTTATTTTCTTAACAGGATCCCTCATATTACTGATGCAACTACGATAAAATGCTTCTATCCTCCATATGCATCATATTTTCGTCCAAAAAAAAAATATAAAACAATAAAAATAATAATATAATATTCAAAAAAAATTAAGCAAAAAAAAAAAAAAAACATTGAGGACAATGTCTGATCTAGGTTGGGGGGTATAGGATTCGAATTTTTGAAGAAATTTTTCGCATTTTTACATTTTTAAGTGAATTTTAAAAAAAAAAAAGTGAATTTCAAAAAAAAAAAACCTAATTTCTATGCTTTAATACTGAAATGATAAACACACAAAGTATATAAAATTTAAAAAAGCCCAATAACTAGTCAGGAGTAAGTCAATTTGAGTTCTTTTTATTAAAAATTCTTTTAGCGAGTTGTAAGATAATTTTTACTTTGGAATTTCACAACACACGTGGCCTGCACTTCTAAGGATTAGGTTCAACATTATGTTACTAAGTCTAGTAGCAACCTTGAGTCCTGATGAATCATTTCTATCTAATTCACTATTATCCCGTATTTACTGTTAAAAAAAAAAGGGGTGAATTTAGTCAGGTACATCGAAAAGGGCTACCTATTGTCAAAGGTCAGCGGGCTTGTGATGAGGAACCCGAGCATAGGTCCGTAGGGGAGTCTTGATGCCCAACACCTTACGCCATCTGGTGTGGGAGTGTTGACTGAATGCTCGCTACATGGAGGAATCATTTCAAGAGTAAAAGTGCATAATTTATTTATAAATACAAAATCAAAAAAAAAAAAATTAAATCTCAAAAAAAAAAAATGAAAGAGAAAAAGAGAAAATAATATTGACCTTGAAAAAGACGATAGTGTGAAAGTCATCGTTGTAAAAGTTCGAGTAAACTGGAATATTACAGATAAAGCCCATGAGGTATTAAAGTAAACATCCACAACTCTCGAAATCCTGCAAGATAGGATGATTTTGAATCAGTGATTAAGTCTTATCTGACCAATTCTTGGAAACTACTAGTTTTAGCAGTATTTTGGAGAATCTAAAGCCTTAGCTTGTGTATGGTCCAGATATCACCGAGCACCCGAGTATAAATTAGCCTTACAACTCTCTAACGGAAACTTAATAACTTCAACTTAAGTTGCATCTTGACCTAGGATTTGGGCTGACTTAGTAATAAAACTTTGTGTGCTTTTGAAATTATTGGCACTTATGCATTTGAAATTAGATTTTATAAATCAATAAAATAAATTCCTTCGACTACAGTTTGTGGGTATCTGAGCCGGAAACCCTCACGAGACAAAACTCGTCCACTAGGGCCACCTAGGGGTTTAAAGCCTTATTGCATACGGTAAATGCAATCGCGATTCCTGCGAAAGTGAGTTAGTTTTATTTTATTTTGCTTGAGGACTAGCAAAATGTAGGTTGGGGGGTGTGATAAGTGCTAAATAATGCATAAATTAATATATTATTCATAGCACTTATCATTATTTTAATTCATATATTTAGTGAATTTAACATAAGAAAATGTGTTCCCCTTCATCATGGCATTATTAAAAATAATTCGAATTTGCTTGATTTTATTGGTCAATTCTAATATGTGCAGATCGAATCGAACTAATTGGGATAATGTCTGAACTAATTTGTGCAGGTTGCGGTTGCAGCTGAACCCATGTCCACGTCACCTTTTAAGTACTTAGAAATTAAGCATACAGCCTTCCGATGTCCACGTCATCTTCCCCATGTGCACCAAGCTTTCTAACTTAGCAAAATAAAAGCCCTTCCCATTGTCTCCCCGTGTCCAAGTTTAAACCCCTCTTAATCCCAGCCTACCCACGGATGAGGTCACACATCACCGAATCCAAATTTTTCCCAGCATTTCTTACCTTCCGCGATGCACCTCATGCATTCTTTACCAGCAACACCAACCTCCTCCACGTCTCTCTACCAAACATCCCGTCTTCATCGTCAACCTCCCAGCTTCTTCAACTTCATCCGAGATCCATGCTCTATTCCTTCTAACCGCATATTCCCAGATGCATCCTCTCAGATCACACGTCCGAACTTCTCAGTTTAAACAAAACAAAACCACAATCTTCTAAACGCTCCACCGTCCTTTGGATTAATCCCACGAACGGAATTCCCAGCACCTTTGGATTAATCCTATTCTTCGGCAGCCAACCGAACTTCCCAGACTTCACGGAAACATCCCATTCCGCAAACACATCTCCCAGATCTCATCCCATCATAATCTATCATCCCTTGATCACTCTCCCGTATCCGAACAAACTCCCCTGTTCTGACTTAATCCATCCCAGCTTCCGCTAGATCCCGTTCGCGATGATAACCACCCACGGATAACTCCCCTGTTTCTCTGTGATCTTCTCTACTTCCGTTGGCCTCTTCCGGATCACTCCTAAACGGCATCAGCTCTCATCAGCCTCCGGATTAGCTCCCAGCTACAACCGATTCCAAAGCTTTCGGAACCACCTCATCCCAACAGCAAAACCAACTCCCCTGTTCCCAAACCGAATCCTCTGTTTCAGCTGAGAAGAACAAAATTCTCAACAAATTGCAACTAATCAATCGATTACTTCACATCCCCTGCTCCTAAATCATCTCCTCTTCATCACGAATCAAAGCAACTCCTTTCCTTTCGCTCCCAGCAGATTTTCAACCAATCTAGCCGTTCGGTAAGCTTCACGGATCCAGCGAATCAATGTATCAGCTCCCAGCTCATCCTTTTCCCAACTGCTAGCCGTTTCCACGCTTTAACAGATCCGGGATCTTCTCAACGTTCGCATCATCCAGCTCTTCGGATCAAAGCATTTGCAGCCACGTCTTCTTCCGGATTTCTCTCATCCAAACAGCCCCTGCATCCCAACAGAATAGAGGATTAACCTCTCCGAAAATCAAGCGTTTCATCCCGCGTCCAAGGCTTTCGTCCGCATCTCCTCCGCGTGGAAGCAGCGTCGGTTTCATCCTCTACGCACGCGGCAGCCGTTCCTCGACCTTATCTCTTCGCTGGTGAAGCTATAAAAGGGGGTTGAGACGGATCCCATGATCTGATCTCCTCGCAGGCCGAGTACCAGAGAAATAAAAAATAAGGAGGAGAGAAAGGGAGGAAGGAATCAGAAAAGAGAAGAAAGGGATGGGAGCCCGCTGCTGTGCTGCTGCTGCCACCCACAACTCCATGCAGGGCTGATCTCCTCTCTAGGGCTGGATGCAGCCCTAACAAAGGGATAAGGGTTTTATATTTTGATTTCTATTCTTGGAGTTGTATAAACCTTATTTTGCTTCTAATGAATATTTTATTTCATCTCATATTTAATTTCTGTGATTTTAAATATGATGTTTATACAACTGTTCTTCATGATCACTAGGTAAATATAAGATAGTCCATGCTTAGGGAAGATGCGATGTGCTACCATCTTAGATTAGGGTAGACATTTCATGCCAACCGAAGATGGATTATGCCCAAATTACTTTTGTGAATTTTTATTTAAATGCTTATTAGGCTTGTAGCCAATTTGCATGTTAATCCAAGAACGAAATAAAATATAATCAATCCTTGTTCCGATGTTAGTGGTAAATTCCTTGCCCTAGGTTCTCCTAAACTGATATCCCTTTAATTGCATTTTCTTTTATTTAATTGCTTAGTTTAATAGTCTTCACAAATTCTTCCTTTTAAATATTTTTATTTTCAAGAAAAAAAAACAACTATACCCCAATCCCTGTGGATCGATACCCGTAATCACTATCCTACTAGATACGTGCTATTGCGTGGTCTTTAAAGTTGACTATCACTACACCGACCTGAATAAAGCCTGCCCGAAGGACAGCTTTCCACTTCCCAGCATCGACCAGCTCGTGGACTCCACCTCGGGTCACGAGCTGCTGGCATTCATGGACGCCTTTTCTGGATACAACCAGATTCGCATGGCGCCAGAAGATGAGGAAAAGACAGCCTTCATCACCGACGGGGGAACCTACTGCTACAAAGTGATGCCATTCGGCTTGAAAAATGCCGGGGCAACTTACCAAAGGCTGGTCAGCCGGATCTTCAAAGACCAAATAGGCCGAAACATGAAGGTCTACGTGGATGACATGCTGGTGAAAAGCAAGGTGGCGCAAGACCACATAGCCGACCTCAATGAAGCATTCTCCACACTCCGAAAGTACCAGATGAAGCTCAACCCAGCTAAATGTGCATTCGGGGTCACCTCCGGCAAATTCCTCGGCTTCATCATTACACAACGAGGAATTGAGGCCAATCCAGAGAAGATCCGAGCCCTCCAAGAGATGACACCTCCCAGGACGGTCAAAGAGGTACAGCGGCTCACGGGCCGAGTGGCAGCCCTCGGGAGATTCATCTCCCGCTCGGCCGAGCGCTGCCTTCCATTCTTTGCAGCCCTCAAGAAGCCGAAGAACTTTTTGTGGTCGGACGAGTGCCAGCAATCTTTTGAAGAGCTCAAGCACCTACTGGCTTCCCCTCCCCTGCTCATGAAGCCTCAACAGGGTGAGCTCCTCTACTTGTATCTAGCTGTCTCCCCTGTAGCAGTAAGCTCGGTCTTGGTCCGAGAGCAGGGCAAACTCCAGAAGCCAGTATATTATACCAGTCGGGTCTTAAGGGACGCCGAGACCCGATACTCCAAGCTTGAGAAGACCGCCTATGCTTTGGTCATCTCGGCTCGGAGGCTTCGACCCTACTTCCAAGCTCATACAGTGGCTGTGCTGACTGACCAGCCGGTCAAGCAGATCCTGCAGAGATCAGATCGTGCGGGTCGGATCACTAAATGGGCCATTGAGCTCGGGAAATTCGACATCGAGTACCGGCCCAGACCGGCGATCAAAGCACAAGCACTCGCAGACTTTATAGTCGAGTGCACCATACCGGATGAGGTCGAGCCTGAACCTGAGCCACCGGTGGAGCTGACTCCGAGTTTGACATAGACTCTGCATGTCGATGGCTCTTCAAACTCGGGGGGTAGCGGAGCGGGACTTATCCTCACCAGCCCGAAAGGGGAGGTTGCTGAGCAAGCCTTGCGCCTCGAATTTCCTGCTTCAAATAACATGGCGGAGTATGAGGCACTTGTCGCCGGGCTCAAGCTAGCCAAGGAGCTAGGAGTGAAGGATTTGAAGGCCTTCAGTGATTCTCAGCTCGTCGTCAACCAAATTATGGGCGACTTCGAAGCCAGAGACCCGACCATGCAGAAGTATCTTCAGAAGGTACGGGATCTCGTCTCGACCTTGGAGTCCTTTCATATTCAACATATTGCCAGGTCGGAGAATCTCAGGGCCGACCAGCTATCAAAGCTGGCGTCCTCTCGCATGAGCGAGCTTCTCAAAGAGGCAGTGCTGGAATATCTCCAAAAGCCCAGCACAGACGGGACCGAGCAGACCCTCTGCACCGAGTTCGAGCCAAGCTGGATGGATGAACTCATCAGCTATCTGCAAGACGAAACCCTCCCCGCTGATGAACGAGAGGCTCGCCGAATCAAGCGCCTCGCCACCCGGTACATACTATACGAGGGAAAGCTCTATCGGAGATCCTTCACCTCTCCCCTCCTCAGATGCCTTCGCCCAACGGAAGCTAATTATGCCCTGCGCGAAGTCCACGAAGGGATTTGTGGAAACCATCTGGGAGGGCGAGCATTGGCCCACAAAATTCTACGCCAAGGATACTATTGGCCGACACTCCAGAAGGATGCTATGGGCTTCGTCCAAAGATGTGACCGGTGCCAAAGGAACGCCAATGTTCAGCGCCGGCCCTCGGCTCCTTTGACTTCTATCAGCTCCCCTTGGCCTTTTGCCCAGTGGGGAATTGACATCCTCGGGCCATTTCCACTGGCCACCGGGTAAAGAAAGTTCCTGGTCGTCTCCATCGACTATTTCACAAAGTGGGTGGAAGCTGAGCCCCTCGCCCGGATCACCGAGCAGAAGATGCGGGATTTCATCTGGAAGTCCATTATCTGCAGATTCGGGCTTCCCCACATCCTTATCTCTGACAACGGTCGCCAGTTCGACAACATCCACTTCAGAGAGTTCTGCTCCAAGCTTGGCATTGACCATCGCTTCACCTCGGTCGCGCACCCTCAGACGAACGGAGAAACCGAGGTAACAAACCGTACTATTTTGCAGGGTCTCAAAGCCAGGCTCGACAAATCCAAAGGACAATGGGTCGAAGACCTATACAATGTCCTATGGGCTTACCGGACCACGTTCCGCGTCCCCAGCGGCGAGACCCCCTTCAACCTAACATATGGGACGGAGGCCGTCATTCCACTAGAGATTGGGCTCCCCTCTCCAAGAGTCGAGCACCACGATGCCAGCTCCAACTCTTCGCAGCTCAGAGGCAACCTCGACCTGATCGAGGAAATAAGGGAGGCCGCCCGAGTGCGTATGGCAAGGTACCAGCAAAAGACAGCTCAGTACTACAACGCCAGGGTCAAAGTCAAATCTCTCAGACCAGGAGACTTTGTCCTCAGAAGAGCTGAAGCCTCCCGACCAACTGAGCAGGGGAAGCTGGCCCCGAATTGGGAAGGACCATACCGAGTCACGCGCATCTGCCGACCCGGGACTTATAAGCTAGAGTCCCTAGACGGGACTCCCATTCTGCGGAGTTGGAGCTCTGAAAATCTCCGCGTGTACCACCAGTAGAACCCTAAGGGGTTCCCCATTATTCAACCATTGAATTTCATTCTATGAATTTCATTTCACAATAAACTGATGGTTTGCATGCTTATTCCGAGCTCATCAATTCTCCTGGTTATCTCATGCCATCAGGATTATTCTTCCCTGACCACGGTTGGGATGCCCCGGTGCCTCGGGATGATGGAGTACCTACGCGGGCTCCCTGAAGATGTTCGTGAGTTCGTGGCGCGCTCTCCATCGGCAACGAGCTCGGCTCGTTCTCCTACCCTGACCACGGTCAGGATGCCCCGATTCGTCGGGATGGCCCGAGACGTCGGGGTGCGGTCTTAAGTGACCGGACGAGCTCGGCTCGTGCTCCATCGACTATGAGTAGCGGTCCTCTCTGACCGGACGAGCTCGGCTCGTGCTCCATCGACTATGAGTAGCGGTCCTCTCTGACCGGACGAGCTCGGCTCGTGCTCCATCAACTATGAGTAGCGGTCCTCTCTGACCGGACGAGCTCGGCTCGTGCTCCATCGACTATTGAGTAGCGGTCCTCTCTGACCGGACGAGCTCGGCTCGTGCTCCATCAACTATGAGTAGCGGTCCTCTCTGACCGGACGAGCTCGGCTCGTGCTCCATCGACTATTGAGTAGCGGTCCTCTCTGACCGGACGAGCTCGGCTCGTGCTCCATCAACTATGAGTAGTGGTCCTCTCTGACCGGACGAGCTCGGCTTGTGCTCCATCGACTATTGAGTAGCGGTCCTCTCTGACCGGACGAGCTCGGCTCGTGCTCCATCGACTATGAGTAGCGGTCCTCTCTGACCGGACGAGCTCGGCTCGTGCTCCTACCCCGACCTCGGCCGGGATGCCTCGAGACGTCGAGATGCCCCGGTTTATCGGGATGCCCCGATGCGTTGGATGCGGTCTTCATTGACCAAGACGAGCTCGGCTCGCTGTCCGCCGGCTTCAGCCGACGAGCTCGGCTCGTTCTCCATCGCCGGATTTCTCTGCCGACGTCCCCAAAGAACGGAGTCCGAGCAGAGAAGCGTCTTCAGTCGCCTCGGCGCAAGGACGCACACGGTACAAGGTACCCATTTATTTAATATCTTTACGTTATTCTATTCTTGGATTTCTCTGCCGACGTCCCCAAAGAACGGAGTCCGAGCAAAGAAGCGTCTTCAGTCGCCTCGGCGCAAGGACGCACACGGTACAAGGTACCCATTTATTTAATGTTTTTACATTATCTATTCTGCTTCCGGATTTCTCTGCCGACGTCCCCAAAGAACGGAGTCCGAGCAGAGAAGCGTCTTCAGTCGCCTCGGCGCAAGGACGCACACGGTACAAGGTACCCATTTATTTAATATTTTTACATTATCTATTCTGCTTTTGGATTTCTCTGCCGACGTCCCCAAAGAACGGAGTCCGAGCAGAGAAGCGTCTTCAGTCGCCTCGGCGCAAGGACGCGCACGGTACAAGGTACCCGTTTATTTAATGTCTTTACGTTATTCTATTCTTGGATTTCTCTGCCGACGTCCCCAAAGAACGGAGTCCGAGCAGAGAAGCGTCTTCAGTCGCCTCGGTGCAAGGACGCACACTGTACAAGGTACCCATTTATTTAATGTTTTTACATTATCTATTCTGCTTTTGAATTTCTCTGCCGACGTCCCCAAAGAACGGAGTCTGAGCAGAGAAGCGTCTTCAGTCGCCTCGGCGCAAGGACGCACACGGTACAAGGTACCCATTTATTTAATGTTTTTACATTATCTATTCTGCTTTTGGACTTCTCTGCCGACGTCCCCAAAGAATGGAGTCCGAGCAGAGAAGCGTCTTCAGTCGCCTCGGCGCAAGGACGCATACGGTACAAGGTACCCATTTATTTAATATTTTTACATTATCTTATCCATTCTTGGATCTCTGCCGACGTCACCAAAGAACGGAGTCCGAGCAGAGAAGCGTCTTCAGTCGCCTCGGCGCAAGGACGCATATGGTACAAGGTACCCATTCATTTAATGTTTCTACATTATGTTTTGGATTTCTCTGCCGACGTCCTCAAAGAGTGGACTCCGAGCAGAATGTTTTAGTCGCCTCGGCGTGAAAACACACGACACCAGCACAATTATACTAAGCCCGGTGAATCCCCGTCACGAGCTGACGAGTATTCAACCCGTTCATTGGAAAAGAATCCGACCCGCCCCGGCAATGTGGGGCTCGGACCTAAAGTTTACTAACTTTGCTAAAAAGCTTAAGTCCCAGTGACCGCTTTAGGGCTTGGTCGAAATCTGGGCTAGGCTCGGAAGGACTCTCCGAGCCCAAATCCTTTGAGCACAAGCGTTGCTTTACCACTGGTCGAAGGGCCGAGTAATGGAGCTCGGCAAGCCGAACCTAAACCCAAACCCTGTGGCGGGCGAAATTAGAGGCCATAGAGCCCATCTCCTTGGAGCCTAAAATGGATCCGAGCAGGAAAACTTGGGACTATAACAGAATAGTTTCCAAAAATATGTGTTCATTTCAAAAAGGCCCGTAGGCTACAAGGATTCGGGCTCGGCCCTTACAAAATGCGGGGACCGTCCCGACTTAAAAATAACAAAATTACACTCTAAGGCTCGAGCTCGACCACTTCGGCTTCGGCAGTGTCGGGGGCGGCGGGCTCAACAGCCGGGACCTCCTCGGCCTCGACAGCGATAGGAATAGCCTCGGAGGCGGCCTCGGCAACTTCGGGGACGGCTCCGGCCGCCTCGGCCAGACCTCCCTGGTCGGTCCCCGGAGTTTCTGCCTCCGCCTCCGCCTCCGGCCTTTCGACTCCTGCTCCCGGTCGGAGCAGGTTTACATCAAAATCCGGGAGGAGCCGCCGTAGCTGGTTGCGGAAGTCCCGGAAGCCCTGGATTAGCCCATTCACGCCTTCCTCTGCTAAGAGGTCGCGGAACTCCTCCGACTCGCGAAAGAGCGCCACCGCGCTCTGGGCTTGCTCCCGAGCCTCTAGCTCCCGAGCCTCATGATAGGTGGCCTTCCGCTCGAGGTCCCTTAGCTCCCGCTCGAGCTCTAAGTGGCGAACGCGGGCATTCCCCACCTCCTGCTCACGGGAGGCCAGCGCTTCCTCGGTTTTGGCCAACCGAGCCTCTGCGGCGCGCAGCTCGGACCTCGCCAGTGCATGCGCGCCCTTCTCCTCATCGAGCTCTGCGGTAAGAGCTCGAACCCCCTCCTCGGATGCTCCAACTTTTTCCTGTAGCACCTGACGTTCGGCCTCAGCGGCTTGGTACTTCGCCTCGGCGGCTAGGTACCTCGCCTGGGCCTCGTTATAACCGCGCTGGCACCTCCGAGCCTTCTCCCGGTATTCTTGGACTAGGTGCATCAGCATCTTCGTCTCGTGCAAATGCTGTAAAAGAGACGAAAAGAAAAGCATAAGGCGCCACTAGTAGAAAACCTATACAGATTACACAGGTGGAAAATTTTACTTACCCGGACGGCGTTGCAGCGGGTAATGTCCATGAAAGCATTGTAGCTTATGGACTGCATCGCGGCCCGGTCGGCTGGGAGTAGCGCGACCCGGAATATCTCACGCGCTACTCGAGGGTTTTCAAGGGCTGAATCACCCTCGAATACCGACCAGGTGGGTGCGAGGGGCACCCGTTCTTCCAAGCCCGATGGGCCCGGAAGGCCAGCATCGGCTGGCCTAGGCGGAGCCGACCCCAAGGCTCCCTGACTGCTCCCCAGCTCGGAGCTAGGGGGTTGGGGTCGAACAAGCGGCTGATTTGACCGCCGCACAACTATAGCGGGGCGTGCAAGCACCGGACCCATGAAACTCCTCCCCTGGTCGGCAACTGAAGCGTCCTGCCGACCAGGAATCTGCGCTAAAGGCACTGGGCATGGGGGCGCCACCGAGGCTTCTCTGGAGCCCGAGCCCCCGGAATTCGCGCCCTCCCTCCGACCAGCTTCGGGGCGCGCGGGCTGAGAAGGGCCCGCCTCGGAGTGAGCGAGGCGAGAAGGACCCGCCTCGGCCACCGCTGCCGCCGAGGGCGCCGGGGGCGCTGGGGTCGCCGAGACCTTTTGTTTCTTCCTCGGCTCGGTGGGCTCGCCCGAGAGCTCGGCTGTCCTCTTCTGGAAGCGGGCGTAGAGGACTTCGCTTTTCGTCACCATCTTCGCGATATCTGCAAGGGCAAAAAGGATTAGAACATTAGAATAGTAAGGAAATAAAAAGACATCTTGTAATTACTTACCGTGGGGACGCGCCGAGCTCAAGCCCACGTTCACCAAAGCGTCCTCACATATGAGGCCATTCAGTAAGATGCCGTCCCCGAGACTGCGGATGGCGTCGAGGATCCCCTGCTCACGTGGAGAAAGCTGGGGGGGCCTGTTGATAGACTTGAGCTGGGCCGGCCCCCACCTGGGGTCAAACCCCCAGGACCGTTCAGAGCCAAGGAAGAAGAATTTCTCCTTCCAGCCATGAATGGACGAGGGGGCACCATGAAAGAGTGGCCGACCCGCCCGAAGGGCGATGTAAAGCCACTCCCCGTCTCCCGGATTCGACTTAAAGATAAAAAGTCGCCGGAAAACGTTGACAGAGGTCGGAATCCCCTGCAGTAAACACAGTGACAGGAAGCCCATCACCGTCCTCTAGGCATTCGGAGTGAGTTGCGCCGGAACCAACTGGCATACCATCAGCAACTCATTCACGAAGCCGTGAAGAGGAAATCGGAGGCCGGCCCAGAGTGATTCCAGGTGCACTCCAATCCGGCCTACCGGAGGATCGGTTATCCGATCCCTTCGCCTGGCGGGCTCCAAACGGAACCCCTGAAGAGGAAAAAACCACTCTTCGGTCATTTCGACCTCCAGGATGCTCATGGTGGACTCAACCTCACTGGGAAGAGAACCCATTGCAAAAAGAAATTAAAAAAGAAGGGGGACCTGAGGAAGATGCCGGAGAAAAGGGACTTCGGTCTGAGGAAGACTGGAAGAAGGAAAGCTGGAAGCAGAAGGCAATAAGAAAGAGGACGGAAGGCCAGGGGAGGGTTTATATAGACCTCCCCAATGGCCCGGATCAGCAAAGAAAACGCTGTGTCCCGATTAGATGATAACACGTGTCGGTCTAAAAGACAGAACGACGCATTTAATTAGAGCCAGCGCTTCGAACATTGAAGCGCCCCATCGGATCGTGCGGAAAGGCGTCCGCAATCGAAGATCGTGTGGCCCCATCATGAGCCCACGACGCGAGGACGCTTCGCGAAAGGTGCCCCAATAATGAGGCTTTTCGGGAAAGAAGAGACGCCGCCTATTAAAGGCACCTCAAAGCTTCCGATAATTCAAAACGCGCAGTAAATTAAAATTTTCGGAACCCGAAAAGACCCAACCGAGGCTACTTCCCGCGCTCCAGCTGGTAGCCAACTGGAACTCGGAAGTCGGGGGGTAGTGTTGGGGGAAAAACCCCGTCATACCGCCACGGAGGCGCTCGGCTAGAGAATGCCGACCGGAAAAGCGCTCGACTAAAGGACGCCGACCAGAGAGAGCGCCAAGAGGCGCCCAACCAAAATAACCAAGTAGGGATGCTCGGCTAGAAAGAGCCGACCAGAAGAACGCCGACCAGAGAAGCGCTCGAACTAGGAAGCGCCGACCAGAGACAGCGCCAAATAGAGGCACTCGGCTAGAAGGTGCTCGCCCAAAGGGCGTCGACCAGAAGTACTAGAAGCAACCCCGCCACAGGGCGCCCCTCTGGGCGACCAGCTCGACTCGGCACTCTTGCCGAGCCGATGCCTTAACTAAATACTCCTCCCCGCCTAGCTTTCTCGAAAGGTCCGGCGGCTATACACGCGACTCTACTACAACCTGCCACTATCTCCAAGCCATCAAGGCATAAGATCTCCGCAGGTATTCGGCACGACCTGCCATTAATGCATGAGATTCCCTCAAGTCTCCAATGCACTCAGTAATTTAATGAACACGGCTCAAGACGATCTCCGGATCACTGAACCATCAAAGCGTATGGCTCTCCCTGACCGTCGGTTCATTCGGTAATAAATGCACTTACCATCCACGGACCCCAGGCCCATCACGACCAGCGGTTCAACCACTCCAACAGGTCCGATCGACTGTGACAACTCCCTGGTTCCGGTCTGATTTGGTCCCGTTCTCCACTACGCCATTAATGGGCCAAATCGTGCCCAATTATGACGAAAAGAGACAAATTCTCCTACCACCTCCCAGGTAACGTAATCCCCTTCTATAAAAGGAAACCTGGGAGAAGGGAAGAGGGGAGCCCCGGAGAGAACCCTCCTGGACCGGGTGGAAAGAAGCAAACAGCAACACAATTGAGGACATCATCCTCTTCATCTCCTTCATCTTATCCAAATGCTCTCCTGTCTGCTCTCTCCACACATTCCCCCTCTGACTTAAGCATCGGAGGGCCGGCGCCGGGGAGCCCGGCCACCGGTTTTTTTGCAGGACAGGACAGGACTGGACGCACCACCCCTCTTTGCTCTCTTCCACTCCCCAGCGGAGGACGCGGCCGGCCGGCGCCCCGCCGTCCGCCCTCTCAGGCAGCGGAGCTCCTCCTCCCCTGGCTTCGCGGCAGCCCCCGGGTCTAATTTCCAGCAACAATGGGAATATCAAAAGCTTCTATTGTAAGCTGATATTTTTCTATTTTTAAATAAAATTTGGGTGGCTGTTTTTCTGCCTTCTTTTCAAATATAAAAGAGAGAAGAGAGAGAGAGAGAGAGAGAGAGAGAGAGAGAGAGAGAGAGAGAGAGAGGAAACTTGTTTGCTCATGCTGCTGTTTTTATAAATAAATCAAAAATTATCTAACAAGCTCTTAGAATGGAAGCCGAATGAATTAAAAAAAAAAAAGTTGGGACAAGAAAGAGGGTTATTTTGGAATAAAAGTAATGCTTACATGAACTCCTCCATCAATCCTCGCATGGCTAGATCTTATAAATAAAAGTTATGAGGTTTACAAGTAATTTTGATGAAGTTGCACCTTGAATTTATAAAAGCTGAACTTTCTTTTATATGTGTGTATGTACTATTGAAATATTTTTTGTTATACTTTTCTTCCGTCATGATTTCATCTATTGTCCTTTACTTCCATATAATTAATTATTTGGAGATGCCTGATAACCAAGATTATTAATTTTTTAGAAAAAATAAAGTTCATCACCAAGGGGGGCTTGTGCTCGTATTTTCAGTTTGTTCGTTGCATCCTTTCCTACTTCACTAAATAAAAGTATGTGTTTGTGTTGATGACCAAGTGTTTTGGGTGCTTGTGATGATGACCAAGTGTTTTGGGTGCTTGTGTTGATGATTAATTATATTCTCGCACCAAAGAAAACACGAGAAAAAGAACACCGAACTCCCTTTGAATGAGATTGTTTATTTCCAATATAGCTAGGGAGAAAATTGTGAGATTAGCAATATCCAGACTTGCAAGTAAGTCTGGGTTGGATTGAGGCATGTTTGACCCCGATCCAACCTGATTTCATATTTAGGTCATGATTTTAGACCTAACAAATTCTATCAGGTTGAATCTGGTTGGATCCATGAAAGGATCTTAGATCTAGTAGGTCATGTTGGTTGGGTTAGGATCAAGTATGATCCCGATCCAATCCAAAAAATTTTGGCTTAAGCAGAAACTAAGTTGGGCCAGGTTTGCAATTCGAGTCAACCATGTAGTTGTTCTTTCATAGCTAAAACATAATGATTGATATCCAAATATAATATCATGCCCTCGACCCAAGATCGCAAGTCAGGGATCGCAGCATTCGTCGCATACTCATAGAAAACTCTTCCCATGAGCTTGCAAGGTATCTTATCAAGATATCATAATCAAGCAGCAGAAATGATTTAAATAATAACGTTCAAATTCTAATTAAATCATAAAATTAAAAGCATTATAAAACCAATAATATTCCAAAATCTTACATCAACTCTAAAACAAAATTTAGTCCAAATAAAGATGTCAAAATATTGTCTCTAATCATTCTTCCATAATAAATCTCCGAGTTGAATTAATTCTTCGGATATGTAAAAACAGTAAGAAATTATATAATGAGCTAGACAGTCTAGTAAGCAACGGATCTTTAGTTAGATAAATCAAGCAATAAAATAATAATAATATACTGAAATTAAGCATGCAAAATATATCGATTCAAAACCAAATTGATACGCAATCTAGTCATTTCAAATTTCAAATCTTGTTCCATAAATTAATTATATTTCAAATCATTAAGTTCATCTCGACATCTATAAACTATGACAACATTTATATCTTATGGCTGGGCCGAAATATGAGTCTATTAAAGTCCTATTGTATAATGCCCACTGGTAGGATATCGATATGCCAACATATAACCTCCACTGGTAGGATATCGATATCATAGTGAATAACCACTACTGGCAGAACATCGATATACTAATAAATAACACCCACTAACAGGATGTCGATATGCCAATATATAACTCCCACTGGCAGGGTTTCAATATACCAGCGAATAACCTCCACTAGTAGGGTGTCGATATACCAGTGAATAATCTCTACTGGTAGGGCATCGATACATAGTTTGGCTATGAATCCAAATTTGTTCTGACGCGCAACTCATTTTCGTATATTCGATGTTCCAAATTATAAGATGTATAAAATCATACGACATCAAAATCAATCGAACATAATCTATATCAAAATCAATACATTCAATTAAGAATCATACAATATTCTATAAAGAGGCATATATAATAATAAAATACCATGAATCAAGTTCTCAATATCTGATATGTATAATAACTATATGAATATATTTGTACTGAAAATTATATAAAATATATCATTACATGCCAAACCAAATTTATCGATATAAATCTCACGATGCAAATCCAGCAGTACAAACTAATAAACATATATGTATAATTGGTGTCAAAGTATAGGGATTCTTACCTTTACCAAAGATGAACTAAACATAATGATCACGGACCCGCTTTACGTCTACAAGTTGGGATGTAGAGTACTCCGATCAGAACCTTCTTCCGCAGATAACTCTCCCTTTACAAAATCAAACTTGATTATTAAAAAAAAATCAAACAGTGGACTAGTAACCTAGACCGTTTACCGGTGTCCACTAAGGGTCCATCACCAGGTCCCTTCAGACCCTATTTCTATCTACCTAGGTCAACTAGAGAGAGACAACAAGAGAGTGAAAAAAGAAAGAAGAAAGAGGGAGAAACTAAAGAGAGAAAATAGAGCGAAAGAGAGATGAGGGAAGAAGAGAGAAATCCTCTATCTCTTCTCTTCACGATCGGTCATCTCCTTCTCCCTTACCCCTTGTAGGTCCAAGGGGCAGTGCCAGTGGTGCCCATGGTGGCTTGGCCCCCACTCTACGGCAGCCATGGATGGCTACAGCCATGGCCAAACTGGCAAGCGGTAGTAGCTACGCTCAGCAGAAGAACTGAAATAGGGTACCCCTATTTTGGATGAAATTTTCAGCAATTACTAGCCTAAAATGAAGTGAATTGAAGGCCAAGACATCGGAGAAGGAGAAGAGGATGAAGGATTCTTACCTTAGTTGGATGAAGCCTCCGGCGAGGAATCAAAGAGGAGATTTGGAGAAGAAGGCTTGGGATCGGCGGCAATTCTCGGTGATTCTAGTGGTGGAAATCAAAGGAGGAGGTGAACCTTAATAGGAGAGAATCACTGTTTGGATCGCCTTGAACCTTCGAATTTTCCGACTCGATTGCGACCAGGATCGGAGAGGAAGAAGACTCCCAATCGGAGTCTTCCTACCAGTCTCCCTCATGAGTAGTGCACATGGAGTTGGGCCTGGCCTCCCTTCAGGCCGGCCCACAGACCTTTGGTCGCTACAAACCATTACATTCTCCCTCCTTAAAATAATTTCATCCTCAAAATTAACATATTTGAAATTTCTAAAAGTTGTGGATATTTGACCTTCATCTCTTCTTCGAGCTCCCAAGTAGCCTTATTTTTTTAAATAATTATTTTATTGTACTTTCACAAGAGGAATGGTTCGATATCGTAATACCTGAACCTTTCAGTCAACAACTCATATCGAAAACTCTTCGTAGGTCCAATTCTCATGAAGATCCAATGGCTCATATGCTACCACATGACTCGAATCTGAAATATATTTTCTCAGCATCGAAACATAGAATATTTTTTGCACAACCAACATAGCTGGTGGTAATGTGTATCAATAAGCTACCTTTTTGACCCTATCTAAGATCTTAAATGGACCAACATATCTAAGGCTCAATTTACTATGAACCACGAACCTTAACACATCTTTAGTAGGAGATACCTTCAAGAAAACATGATCACCAACCTAAAATTTCAGCTCTCTTTTTCTATTAACAACATAACTCTTTTGTCTGCTTTGAGCTGTGTGAAGTCATTCTCTGATTACTTGAATTTTATCCGTTGTTTGTTGTATGATTCCGGACCCAATAATTCCCTCTATCCACATCATCCTAACAAATTGGAGAGCGGCACTTCCTGCAATACAATGCCTCAAAAGGAGCTATTTGGATTTTGGCTCGATAACTATTGTTGTAAGTAAACTCAACCAGTGATAAGCGACTATCTCATGCACCACCCAAATCCATGACACAAGCCCTTAGTATATCTTCTAAGATCTAAATGGTGCACTCCGGTTGTCCATTAGTTTGCGGATGAAAGGTTGTTCTAAAGTTTAATATGGTACCATGGGCTTTATGAAGGCCTTTTCAAAATTATGACACAAATCTACTGTCTCTATCTGACATAATAGTAACTGGAATCCCATGTAGCCTCACAATTTGCTCTATGTATATGCTTGCCAGTTTCTTCAAAGAAAAACCAACTCTAAACAGTAAGAAGTGTGCTGACTTGGTTAGCCGATCAACAATCTTCTATTACTCTGAGGGGTCCTAGGCAAGCCAGTTACAAAATCCATAGTGACATGCTCACACCTGCACTAGGGAATGAGAAGAGACTATAGTGGTCCAGCGAGTCTTTGATGCTTAGCTTTCACTTGCTGATACATTAAACACTGAGTAACATACTGAGCTATATCCTATTTCATGCTTGTCCACTAGAATTTTCATTTAAGTCTCGGTACATTTAGTACCTCATGGGTGCATAGTATAAGCTGAATTTTGAGCCTCATCAAGAATCTCCTTCTTCAATTCCAGAACCTTTGGCACATGTACCATGTTACCGAACCTTAGAGAATCATCCTCATGTGTCTGATATTCCGACTGCACACGGAACTCTACAGATTCTCTGATTTTTTGTAACTTTGAGTTCTTTTTTTGAGACAATTTAATTCTCTCAATCAAAATAGGCTGCAATAAGAGAGTGGCCAGCTGTACCCTAGGATCATTTAGCCGTACCTCAATCTCAGATCTCTCTAGATCTAATAAAATATATTTCTATGTAGTGATCAGAGCTGCTAATTTGCTCGAAAATTTTTTGTTCAAGGCATCAACTACTATATTTGCTTTTTCTGATGGTGCCGCGTGCATGAGGAGTTGGGCCTGGTACTTTTCGGGTTGGCCCACAGGCCTATGGGCTGCTACGGCCATGGGCACCACACAATCATGTCATTTCCAAAGGGATGAACTTTTGCGAGCCTGTCGTGTCAAGTTTAATTGGAGCCGGTCGACGTATAAATAGGAGTACGAAGCCCGGTCTAATGCCACCAAGAGTGATTTGACACCACATAGAAGACCTTTCTAATCGTGTCCTCATCACTCTTAATGTAAGCATCAAGAAGTGGGTGGAAGATTGGTCGCATGGGACCACAACTTGCGTTGTAGGACGAGGTGTCCATTGGATAGTCCTCCAAAATGATAACCAAAGGGCAGTGCCTTCTCTGCCCATACAGCTGCAAATTGGTCAGATTGAGCCATAATTTAGTCCGACCCGATTCAGTTAAACCAGATTCAATATTTTTTAAAATATTTGCAGAATCGAGTTGGCTTCTAAAATTGGATCTCTTTTATTTTTAAAGACATGTCTAAATTTTTTAAATTTTGATCCGATTTAATCCCATTCATTTAAAATTTAAATAATTATGAATTTCTAACTCTACAATCTAAATTCGCTGAATTTTCTGTACTCATGATGGTGGCAAAATACTATCATGATCTTGTTATCCTTCAACACTATATTTCATAGAGTGGCTTATCAAGAGGATAATAAGGTTCTATTATAGGAAGTATGGAAGATTGTATAATATCATGCTCTGCAAATGTCTTTATAATGCAAGCTTGCATTGGTACATTTAAATCAGCTCTACATAGGGAAAAAAGATAATGCAAGCTCTACATTGGTACATTGTTTTATTCATTTTATAATGATCGAATAAACAAAATCTAGGAATTTTTTTTTTCAAATTACATAGCTGCACTTATCATCAAGGAAGATTTGTTCGTGCAGATTAGATGGTCCTCAATGTTTCTGCATCTTAAGGGAACTGTTGGGGGAAAAAATGGACCAACCCACAAATACAATTAAAGCACCCAAATCCGACAGTGAGTCGAGCTCATAGGCCGAGCCGAGCTCAGAAGGCGGCCGAGATCATTCAGGCTGCCGAGCTTAGAAGGCTAAGGCCCAGGCCGCCGAGCACAGAAGGCTGCTGAGCTCATACAGGCCGCCGAGCTCAGAAGGCTAAGGCCAGAAGGCCGAGCTCAGAAGACTAAGGCCAGAAGGCCGAGCACAGAAGCTGCCGAGCTCATCCAGGCCGAGCTCATTCAGGCCGCCGAGCACAGAAGGCTGCCGAGCTCATCCAGGCCACCGAGCTCAGAAGACTAAGGCCAGAAGGCCGAGCACAGAAGCTGCCGAGCTCATCCAGGCCGCCGAGCTCAGAAGACTAAGGTCAGAAGGCCGAGCACAGAAGCTGCCGAGCTCATGCAGGCTGCCAAGCTCAGAAGGCTAAGGCCCAGAAGGCCGAGCACAGAAGCTGTCGAGCTCATCCAGGCTGCCGAGCTCAGAAGACTAAGGCCAGAAGGCCAAGCACAGAAGCTGCCGAGCTCATCCAGGCTGCCGAGCTCAGAAGGCTAAGGCCCAGAAGGCCGAGCACAGAAGCTGCCGAGCTCATCCAAGCCGAGCTCATCCAGGCCGCCGAGCACAGAAGGCTGCCGAGCTCATCCAGAAGGCCGCCGAGCTCAGAAGACTAAGGCCAGAAAGCCGAGCATAGGAGCTGCCGAGCTCATCCAGAAGGCCGCCGAGCTTAGAAGACTAAGGCCAGAAGGCCGAGCACAGAAGCCGCCGAGCTCATCCAGGCCGCCGAGCTCAGAAGGCTAAGGCCAGAAGGCCGAGCACAGAAGCTGTCGAGCCCATCCAGGCCGAGCCGAGCTCATCCAGGCTGTCGAGCTCAGAAGACTAAGGCCAGAAGGCCGAGCACAGAAGCTGTCGAGCTCATCCAGGCCGAGCTCATCCAGGCCGCCGAGCACAGAAGGCTGCCGAGCTCATCCAGGCCGCCGAGCTCAGAAGACTAAGGCCAGAAGGCCGAGCACAGAAGCTGCCGAGCTCATCCATGCTGCCGAGCACAGAAGGCTGCCGTGCTCATCCAGGCTGCCGAGCTCAGAAGGCTAAGGCCCAGAAGGCCGAGCATAGAAGCTACCGAGCTCATCCAGGCCACCGAGCACAGAAGGCTGCCGAGCTCATCCAGGACGAGCTCATCCAGGCCGCCGAGTACAGAAGGCTGCCGAGCTCATCCAAAAGGCTGCCAAGCACAGAAGGCTAATCATAGAAGGTCGAGCTGACCTCAAAAGGCCGACCTTTTCCACATGCTGCGGCCATGCCCTGCAGCAGCCTTACCGCACCATGCTTTGCTTGCCGGCCACGCCATGGTATATCAACCAGGGACCATACCCTGCTACGACCGCCAACAATCATCACACGTGGCCTCTCCAGACCTCCAACTTACTCCATAATTAATGCGCACATCGTCTGCTGCCTACGGATCTCTAGTTCTCCACGGCAAATCAGCACGGCAGTGTTCAATCAGCCGGGACAATTTCCTGACTCCGACGTGGTCTCCCACTACAGCATTAATTCGCCTGATCGTGCGGCATGCTCAAACTGTACGATGACCTCGCTCCATCATCTCACAGGTAATCCAGCACCTCTCTATAAAAGGAGAACCAGTCCATTTTAGAGGGGGGGCTGGCTGGTAGGCAGACAAAAAACTCTGATTCATACTATTTCCTCCAAGAACACATTGACCCCCTCTGACTTAGGCATCGGAGGGCCGGCGCCGGAAAGCCCGGCCACCGGCTTCTTGCAGGTCCCCCCGGAAGGAGCCGCACGCCGACGATCCACCGCCCACCGTTCTCGCTCACAGGCCCCCCCGGAGGACGCCGTCAGACGACGAACCACCATCCGCCGATTCTCCCACCGGAGCTCCTCCTCCTCCTCGATTCGCGGCCGCCCCCGGGTCCAATTTCCAGCAACAGTTGGCGCTAGAGGAAGGGACCGAGTTGCGGCCATGAAACTAAGGAGCAGAGGAGTCTTTAATGCCTCTCAGCATCATGCTCCAAGTTCCAAACGCTCAGTCCAGAATTCACCACCAAGATCTCCGGTAGATCAAGTTCCACAAGTCCAACTCGAGTACTTCGATGCGCTAGTGCAGCAAGTCTAAGCGCTAGCCATTGTAGCCCAAAGCCTGCAACAAGTGGAGGCCCCTCCTGTGCCGCCTCCACGGGATCATATTAAGTAGAGGAAGAAACTTTCTCCTGAGCCATCTTGAATCAGGCATGGCTCCCGCTGCAACGACGTATGTGGGGGCAACCAGTGAGAAGTAGTAGTCCAAGTCTCACGTCAACGAGTTGGGGGGAAAGAGAAATAAAAACTGAGGTATGGAGAAGAGCTATGGAGCTTTAAAATGGGATTGTAAGCCTCTGTGACAAAGGGTACAGCCCCATTAAATCCCATTGTCCTTCCAAGTCTTCTGTCTTCCGGCAGCAAGCAAGAAACCAGCATATACTCCCTCCTCACGGGCGTAAGTCCTTAGGACGGCGCTCGCGACGTTGCTCCCCTTCAGAGCGTCGCCATCACAGAAGCCCCCGCCGAGCTCATACAGGCCGAGCTCATACAGACCGAGCTCAGAAGACCGAGCTCATGCAGGCTGCTAAGCTCAGAAGGCTGCCGAGCTCATGCAGGCTGCCGAGGTCAGAATGCCAAGCTCAAAAGGCTGCCGAGCTCAGAAGGCCGCCGAGCTCAGAAGCCCGAGCACAGAACACCTCCTAGAAAATCGATCCAAAGAAGGTCGGTGCTGAACCCAGTCCAGAGGGACTTCGAAGCTCAAGAGCCATCAAAATATCTCCAAAAGGTACAGGACACTACTTTGGCTTCAAATAATTTCAATATTTTATCTATTTTCAGGTCGGAGAATCTAAAAAACGACCTACGGGTATCTCTATCTTCAACGTTGCCCCGCTCCGAATAAGGGTGCACGATCGCCAACGAATGAAGTCCATCTCCTGTATGTCTCCAAGATCGGATGCCCGACCAAGCTCGGATCTTCTAGTTAAAGGATTAACGTCATGCTACATCAACTATCGAGCTCGGCTCGATCTCCGCCAACTAATCGAGCTCGGCTCGATCTCCGCCAACTAATCGAGCTCGGCTCGATCTCCGCCAACTAATCGAGCTCGGCTCGATCTCCGCCAACTAATCGAGCTCGGCTCGATTTCGGCTCGATCTCCACCAACTAATCGAGCTCGGCTCGATCTCCATCAACTAATCGAGCTCGGCTCGATCTCCATCAACTATCGAGCTTGGTTCGATTTCGGCTCGATCGCCAACAGACAAGGCCAAAGAAGGCCGCTGAGTCAACCTGGAGCACTTAACTCCAACTGCATTAGAGGTACACCCTACTTAACACGTATATCTCTATACATATTTGGCTATATTACAGGATGATCGACGACTGGCCTACTTCCTTCGTCCGAGCCAAAAAGCAGCTCGAACTCGGAAGTCGGGGATAGTGTTGGGGGAAAAAATGGATCACCCTACAAATACAATTAAAGCACCCAAATCCGACAGTGAGCTGAGCTCATAGGCCGAGCCGAGCTCAGAAGGCGGCCGAGCTCATTCAGGCTGCCGAGCTCAGAAGGCTAAGGCCAGAAGGCCGAGCACAGAAGCTGCCGAGCTCATCCAGGCCGAGCTCATCCAGGCCGCCGAGCACAGAAGGCTGCCGAGCTCATCCAGGCTGCCGAGCTCAGAAGGCTAAGGCCCAGAAGGCCGAGCACAGAAGCTGCCGAGCTCATCCAGGCCGCCGAGCACAGAAGGCTGCCGAGCTCATCCAAAAGGCTGCCAAGCACAGAAGGCTAATCATAGAAGGTCGAGCTGACCTCAAAAGGCCGACCTCGTCCACATGCTGCGGCCATGCCCTGCAGCAGCCTTACCGCACCATGTTTTGCTTGCCGGCCACGCCATGGCATATCAACCAGGGACCATACCCTGCTACGACCGCCAACAATCATCACACGTGGCCTCTCCAGACCTCCAACTTACTCCACAATTAATGCGCACGTCGTCTGCTGCCTACGGATCTCCAGTTCTCCACGGCAAATCAGCACGGCAGTGTTCAATCAGCCGGAACAATTTCCTGACTCCGACGTGGTCTCCCACTACAGCATTAATTCGCCTGATCGTGCGGCATGCTCAAACTGTATGATGACCTCGCTCCATCATCTCACAGGTAATCCAGCACCTCTCTATAAAAGGAGAACCAGTCCATTTTAGAGGGGGGGCTGGCTGGTAGGCAGACAAAAAACTCTGATTCATACTATTTCCTCCAAGAACACATTGAGCCCCTCTGACTTAGGCATCGGAGGGCCGGCGCCGGAAAGCCCGGCCACCGGCTTCTTGCAGGTCCCCCCGGAAGGAGCCGCACGCCGATGATCCACCGCCCACCGTTCTCGCTCACAGGCCCCCCTCGGAGGACGCCGCCAGACGACGAACCGCCATCCGCCGATTCTCCCACCGGAGCTCCTCCTCCTCCTCAATTCGCGGCCGCCCCCGGGTCCAATTTCCAGCAACAGGAACAAATACTAACATTAGGTTGCCACATATCCCCATTATAGTATGTGATGGATGTCACATTATCTTAGGAAAATAATTCAACTCTTCACTAGCCACATGCGCTCTCATTGTGAAACTCAAGTGATGAGTGCAGTAATACACAGTGGACCTGTGGATGTGAGACTATTTGACAGTCTCTCATCTTGCCATTGGCCACATATTGCCATGGTAGTATGTGGCCAAATAAAGTAGACAAATAAGGATTGGAGAGTAGAAGTTATGCTTTCCCTGAAGACAGTAGACTTGGGTCATTCTTGGATGGGCTGTAGGTGGCTCTAGCCCCACCTGTTAAGGAAGACAATTTGGCATAAAAGACTCTACTCTTTGATCCAGACCACCCAATTGGGTCACAGCCCAACTATCTGGTCAGTGCAATTCATCTAATGGGACAAGCCTTGGACCATTTTCATTATTTCAATCAAGGGCTGGTGAAGTTCATGAAAACAGTTGTGTGGGATTTTGCAATGTAACAGTCATAAGATTTGTAAAATTCTTTCCACACTTTATAAGCAGACATTGATGAATAATTATTACATTATAAATATTCGATAATTGGTATTTTGTTAAGAAATAGTTTTTCCCCCTAAATTATGGTAATTTTGGACGCAATAAATAATTTTTGCAAACTATTGATTATTATCTTTGGAATAACTATAACATAATGCATGCATGTTGCAACTTAGTATTGTTGCCCTTCTCCCGTGATCGAATCAAAAGATATGCCAACTAATCAACGTTTCTTAGTAGACTATGTTATTATTGGAGTCGTTGTTGTTATTGTTATTGTTACTATAATTGTTATTATTATTAGTATACGATTGTGATAGGGGAAAATGCAGAAACAAAGATGAGAGCTGAATCAAAGCAATCTCTCTTATTTTCATGCAAGAAACCTTACCGAATTCAATTAATTGGAACCCTACATGTTTCTTAGCAAACTCGGTCTTTCTGTTCTATTTATTAATCTTCTAGATCATGGCCAATTTTCAACATGTCATACGTTTCCACCAGCATTCTCATTCAGCACAAAATAAATGAGCTCCGTGGATGACCATGCATGTAACGATTACCATTTTTTACGACACCCATACGAAATGCCACGAAGCCACCGTCGCGTATGGGTTGAGGCAGTACAAGGAGCGATTACCGCCGCGTGGGTGTCAATCATGCACAATCCCATAAAATAGCACTACTCTTGTAAAAAAAAATTCAAATATCCCTATAAAAAACTTGGCAAGTGCCTAAAATCTTGTACAATATATCTTACTCATAACTTGGTCTATATAGTAAAGGTTCAGGTCATTATCCATATAGCTGGAAGGTATAGATAGTATTTGATAGATGGAGAAATCATGCAAACAAATATAATAAACATTGAGGGCTCGTTTGGTTCGCGGGAAAAGAAGGGGGGAAAGTGTGGTCAACGGGAAAGTAATGAGATGCCTCTTGTTTGGTTGGAGTTTTCAAAGGAGAGAGAAGGGAAAGTTGTATTCCCATGGGAATGTGATTCCCACATTTCATGGGAAAGTCTTTCCCATGAGAAACATGGGAAAGTTACTTTCCCATGAGGCGGGAATCACTTCATTTTTACTTTTTCCCAAAAAGTCCCTTCAGTATTAAAGAAGCATTAAAGAGGCATTAAAAACCTAATTTTTATTAAGGGCATAATATGAATTATATATAACTTTCTTAGGAAAGTGGATGGCCAACCAAACATAAGCACCTTGGAAATTTGTCACTTTCCCATGGTCAACCAAACATGCCAAAAATACTTTCCTAGGCATCCTCTTCCTAGGAATTTGTTTCCCAGGAATCATATTCCTAGGAAGGAAAATGTTTCCCGCGAACCAAACGAGCCCTGAGAGATTCACAGCATAAAAATTCTAACTAAATTATTGTCCAACTGTGTGGAAGGATAGACAGACGGATATAACACGTTACAGCTTGACTCGTGCAAGACCCACTTCTAGAAAGTAGAAAGAATGGAAAAATTATTAGTTGGATCAGATCTACCTACCCAGCGATGGACTAGTCTAAGCAAGAAGCAACATGAAGGTTTGAAAGGCCTTCGACTCCCTTTTCTCTTTCTTTCTTTTTTTTTCGCTTTTTGGTTGGACCGGTCTACCAGTAAAACCTGATTCAACTAACAATTTCTTAATGTGGTAGAGAGTGAAGGAGAAATGGCCCTGTACTTACCATTATACATTTTTGATGACGCCTCTTATTCTTTTTGTCTGCATCTACTAATATTTTTTTTTTGTTGATTTCAGTAATTACAAGTACTCATAATGTGGGATGCATAAAATTGTTTTAAACTTTTATGCGGGACATATGAGGAATACATGGATGAGCCACTTGAGCGACTGTTCTGATCTGGCTAGTTGACTAACTAGCTGGGGTTAGATTTTTTAGTTGTTATTATTATTATTATTTTTTATGAATCGATATTATGTTGTACTACCTTGACAAATGGTCATGACTCATTTATTTCCACATAGACCAGATTATAAAAAGCATTGTAAGAGTCCACGCTTGCATGCGCATGTATGCACATTTGTTGGACAAGGAGCAATAGTTTTTCCTTTTCTTCTATTAAGTAGGGTGGGAGTTCCACCAACCAAGTACGAAGGATGACAAATAGTGGACTTGAGTTCCACTAGTGATAGCTTGGATATGTTTTAAAAAAGTCTCCCTTAATTTCTTTCTCATTGTATAATTTTACTGGACTACATATAAACAGGAGTTTCGGAGCATGTACTTTCAATATTTCTATAAGAAAACATCCATATTATTGAACTCCCAACCACCGTTAATTAGTCAATAAAAAAGATTGCTCCGTTCGTTCGTTCTTTTTTTATATTTTAAACTTATAACTTTCAGATCTGAAGCAACCATATCATTGCATTAAGACTCATCTTCTATTCCTCGTCTGGTTAACTCCTATTCATATTATGCCATCTTATCTCTATCCTTTTCTATTAACATTTGGAACTAATCAGAAACAAAATTCCAGCTCTCTGTAAATTCTTATTTTATAATTATATTTGTATATCTTTATTGCCTCTTTGTTTTAAATTTGGTGATTTTGTTGTGTGTACTTTTTGTATTATTTCTATTTAATTTTAGTGATTTCTATATTATTTAGTGTTTTATTCCATTTGCATTCTTATTTATATTTTCAATATTTTTTTTTGTTTTTAACTTTATTATTGTTCGACTATATGTTTGCTTGTTATCGATTAAACATTTTATTTTTATTTTCTTTCACTTTTATGCCCTTTTACTTGATTTTATTTGTTTTGATTGTATTGTCTATTTTATTTGTACTTGGGGTTTTAAAAACCTTATTTTTGTTCCAGTTTTGTGTTATTTTGATTATATTTTTAATTTCTCTCGCCGGTCTTTGTTTTTGTTTTGTATTTTATGTTTTTTATTCTTGTTATCTAATATTCATGGTATTTTATTTTGCTGGGGGAAAGTGGATCACCCAATACATATGGTTAAAGCACTCGAATCCGACGGTAAGCCTAATCTCGGCGGGCATAGTCTCAACAAACGTGATCTCGGTAAGCATGGTCTCGGCGAGCGTGATCTCGGTAAGCATGGCCTCAGCTAAGCAAAGCTTGATTGACCTCGAGGCCAAGAAAGACCTAGTCAGAAGTTGAGATCGACCCCAACTCTATTGAAAATCAAGCCGATCTCTAAATCAGAGCGTCTGCATAAAGAAGGGGTCACCAAATCCTCCATATTCGGGATCAAATCCCGCGGTCTCCGTTACAACAGCTGTCAAATCTGAATCCTTGCAATCTCAACCAATTGCCAGCTAACCTGAATTTCCGTGCCATCTAAGGTAATCTATTTAACCCAAGATTTGTGCAATCACATCCAATTGCGAATAACCACCACACCCCCTCCTATAAAGAGGGAGGAACTCCGAAGAGAGAGGGGACTTTCTCCCCCTCCACAAAAAGATTTCTCCATTAGAATATCTATGAATCCTCTCTGATTTAAGCATCGGAGGGCCTTCGCTGGATTCATCGGCCTGGGCATCTTGTAGGTCTGCCGGAGACAGTCGTCCACCACCGCCTGTGGCAGAAGCTCCTCCTCCTAGTTCGCAATCACCCCCGAGTCCGATTTCCAGCAATAACATATTTCATATCTTTTTATTTTATTTTTGTCACTCTAACTTTCTATTTTATATTATTTTTAAATTATTTATATTTTTATTTATTATACTTATTTTTTGACAAGCCAAGCGTCGGTTTGCTTTTTTTTTTTTTTGTTTTTTTGGGCTAAAACGGAAGTACCATACTAAACGCGTACGAGTACAACCAAGAAAATCAAAAAACAAAACATCTCGGAGAGCACTAGGTAACTCTGCCTCACCCACCCACAGGTGTCCATCCGAATGGTTGGTAGCGAGGAAAGCCACCCAATCAGCAACCACATTGACCTCCCGAAATGCATGCTTCGTCTGGATGGCCATCTCGTCTCGAACCATAGCCCGGATATCTCGCAGCAGCGGATGGTAGCGGCCAACCCTCCTCCCCCCTCCCGATAACCGTAGAATCCATCCGATGATTGTCGCGAAAATCACCCTCCAAGAGCACCATCCTTGCCTGCAAAGCATGCCGCACATAGCATAGACCAGCCTAGGCAGCTCTCAACTCAACTCCGAGCACTGAAGTATCAAACAACTGGCAGCCCCTCACAACAATCATCCTAGAATCCAAGCCTCTAAATATAAAGCCTGCATCATCCCTTCTGCTGTCTTCCAGGATGCAACCGCCGGTTTGCTTGTTTGAACAAAGTTTCAAGAGAAGTACACTTGAGTCGAAGTCGTCAACGTCTAGCCGACATGGTCGCTACGGTACAGTGGGCAGTTTATAGCCGCTATATTTCCAGACTCATTTTTATATGGCATGCGCCAACCACCAATGGGACCGTTATGGTATTTATTTAATTTGCATGGACCTAACTCTAATTAATACCTCTCATTTTAATATGGCAGGCGCCAACCACCGATGGCGGTGCATCATATCAAGGCAAATCATGGAGACAAACTGGCACCATTGGAAAGAAATCTCTCCTTGCTGCTGCTTCTTATTTTATTTTTTTTATTGAGAAAGTAAATCCCTACTGCATATAATAGGCTTTACATGTGCAACATGTGTTTCCTTTCTTTCTTTCTTTTTATAAATTACAATAAAAATTGATTATCATTTACCCTTGATAGACTTACTTTATTTAAATAGATATATACTCATATCTATTTAGATCCAGATCGAATAATAGAAGTTCTATATGAATGATTTGAGTCATTATGTGTAATCTACTACTTTTAAATTGGTTGCACACCAAAATCACGTAATTTGGAGACTTATAATCTATGCATCACATTATCAAAAAATTAAATAATTTAAATAAAATGAAATAATATATATTTTTTGGACCGCTTTATGTATAGGTCTAGAGTTTCCAAATTATATAATTTTAGATCATAGATGTAGGATTCTGGTTCTCCAATTTAGATCTCAATGAATTTTAATCGAGACCCATTTGAACTGTAGCCAAGCCGATCGATATTTAACCAAAAAAAATTCTAATTTTGAAGATGCGTGGATAAATCTTCTTTGTTGTTATACTCAGCCCAATGTATATAATAATTGACGACCGATGCATCATAGCTATCAGTATCAGAAGATATACACATTTAAATAAATTTGTTAGCCATAATTGTTCAATCACCAAGTCAAAGCATCACGCATGTAAATTGAAACCGAGAAATATCAGCGGCAAGTCCAGCTCTTAGGAGTTACGGTTGTGGCCTCGGCATTGGAAGCGACCTTTGTTGTTACGAGAATCAGAACCAAAACGAGAACAAAAGAAATAGTTGATCACTCATGGCCAAAGGTCAATATTATCATCAAGTTCGATTCACTTTGTATTACCCAACTTTAAACATATCATAATAACTAATGAGAATGACGTATTCCTACAGTGAGAAAGGCGAAGAGACAATGTATTTTTGTCAAAAAAAAAAGAAGAAGAAGCAAAGACAAGGAACAGTGATGAAAGAAATATTTAAACAAGACAAGCAGAAGCTCACGTGTTCATGGTTCATTTCTGGATAGCCTTCTGAATTATATTGGTCAATTATGATTAAACTAAATGAAAAGATTAATGCATGATACAAAGACAACCAAAAGCTCACTCCATCTCTACGGGAACAAATGTTCTTCCACGGCTAAGACCACTGCCATGTTCAAGTTTCTAATTCAAATTATTGAACAGGGGGCAGCTGAATTTGACTGTCCTCGCTTGGAAAAAAGAAAGGAAGGAAGAAAGAAAAGCCTTCCGTGCCGTTGACAAGGAGACACATTTATCCTAACCAACGTTGGTTTCAGACTATAGAGTTCAAGAATAAATTTTAAAAAAAAAACTTTTAGGAGGTCTATGTTTATTACATCTATCCTCAATAATTTGTAAAATCTATATTTTTTTATCTAGTTATATTAACAGCATTAGTGAAATTATTTACCTCATGTAGAAAATTAAAATTACTTTTTGATGGAAGGAGGATGCACATATTTTCTGATGTCCTTAGATGGTTGTTACATCAATTTTCAAATTTTTCTAGTATGGCATTTATGCCTCATTTAAGATTAAAGGTTTGACAAATATTGTAGGTTAAACTGTTAGATAAAAATAAATCTTAGAGGGTAAACATAGGTTTTTCATTCAAACTATTGAAGGTAAGAGTAATTTATTTCTAATTTCAGAAGGATTTTTGTAATTTTGTTAGGAGTCCATGAAGCAACAAATTTTGTGTTATGATCATGTCTAATTATTTTTCAAAATGTCAAAATTTCTATAGTTTTTCGGAAACTAAATTGATTTTAAAAAACAAGGCATTGCATATTAAAAGATAGAACAAGCTCGTTGTAGAAAATATCACCTAAAATTTGTTGTAATATTTGATTCTAAATTATGAAAACAGGAAATTACATGTGTTCTTGATGACTAAACACTTGCAGCCCAGTAAATTTGATGGTAATCTGGAGGTCATGTATTTTGATTTCATATAAAATGACTTTAGAGGTATGTAGCATGTAAAAATTTTATAATATAAGTTACACTACGAGCATAATTTATGATGCAATCAAGATTAGATTTGAACTCTATAAGTCAATTGAAAATCTACTCTTACTGGAATACTGTTTTTTGTCCGCTCGATGTTGCTATGTATTGTTTGAAACTTATGAGCTCAATAAAATTAAATTAATAAAAGATAAGAAAAATATACATGTGCAATGGATAATTGCCAGATGTATTTAATAGTTACCGATACTAGATATCTACTATGTATTTCATATTTCATATATATTTTACCATAGTAGCAACAAGACTAATTCAAGCACATCACCTATCCTATTTATATTTTTTAAAAAAGAAAAAAAACATGACGCCACAAGCCCGCAAGAGGATACAAAATTATAAATAAAATTTAAATAATTAAAATGCTAATATAATAATCTAAGATCTTATAAAAAAAAAAAACTAGATGCAATGTATTAATTAGATTCTTTGGTTCTATATAAATACTCAAAATCTACTTAATACATAACGGATACAGAACTAAACACACATCCGCATGGGTCAATCACAAATATCATGATACTCATGGTTAATCTAAACAGATTTATACTGCAAATGTCCCTAAATCCATCTAGATCATAGCCCCACTTTATTCTAATACAATTTATGATATGTATTAATTAGATTTTTTTTAGCTCCATATAAATATTCAAAATTTATAAAGTATATAGCCCGATATAGGATTCGCATGCCCATATAGACCCTTACAGCTAAGTTCATAAAATGCCACTTTTTTAATTTATTTTTCCCCCAATCGATTACATAATTAAGTGATCGATTTATTGCATTAAACATTAATTACGATCCTTCACCACCCCATTGGTGACCCTCCCGGACCAAGAACAAAGAAAGCCAAGGGGGAAAAGGAAAGGCGAGGCGAAGCCAAGTTGCAAGGAAGAGGACACCTTTGCTTCAACACCAAAAGCCAGGCATGGTATAAATTCCTCCTGCCTCCAAAAGACCGACACCATCCCCAGTGAGGGAGATCTCAAAGCATTAGTGAGAGGAGGAACACCCAGACATGAGGATGACCAAGGGAGAAGACACAGAGAAGAAGAACGACAACAGAAAGGAGGCTCCTTTAATGGAATCAGAGGAAGGCGAGGGAGAGCCAAAAGAAAGCAGAGGAAACGAAGAGGAGGAGAAGAATGAGGAGGAGGTGGTGGTCGGCGTGAAGACGGTGGTGGTCGGCGTGAAGACGGACGTCCAGAGCCGACAACTCCTCACTTGGGCCCTCGTCACGGCGGCCGCCCCGGGAGACCGCGTTGTCGCCCTTCACGTCCACACCTCCCGTTCTTCCTCCTCCTCCGATCCTGAGGGCGAGGACGAGCAGGCCGCGGTCGTCTCCCTCGCCAAAGACTTGGACGCCATGCTCGCCGTCTACAAAGGCTTCTGCAATCTAAAGCAGGTGCCCTTTTTCCTGTCAAAATCCTTACTTTTCTCCACCCAGTTTGCTCTGTTTCTTATTGAATTCGTTCAGCTGTTCCCAGATCTATCTGAAGTGGAAGATTTGCAAGGGGAGTTCGGTCCGGAAGGTTTTGGCCCGGGAAGTGAACGAGCTCGCTGCGTCAAAACTCATTCTTGGGGTCGCCAAGCACTCTCGCAGCATTAGGTGAGTCAGTGGCTCTGTTCTTTGATTTTTGTGTTTTTTTTTTCCCTTTGCCTTTCTTTTTGGTGACCGTTTTAGATTCTCGTAGGTTGTCTTCCCTTTCAATTGTCAAATATTGTGCAAAGAAGCTGCCTTTGGATTGTTCAGTCTTCGCCGTTAGCAATGGAAAAATTGTTTTCCAAAGGCAAGCAGCAGGTTATTTGGTTCCCATTAGCCTTGATTCAGTCTAATTTTTTCTGATTTGCTTTTATTCTTTGCCTGAGATTTCATTGCTGATAACAGACAAGAACAAAGTTCACAGGAGGAATTCGAGCAAGGATTCTACCAGTAGCTCTGGCGATGGCGAATTGTATTGTTTGTTGCCAATTAGAGGTCAGGTAGGGAAGGATGTGGATGATTCCAATTCTTCACCTCTGTTGGAAGATGGGTCGAATAATGGTAACAGTGCTGCTGATGAAAATGTAACAATGGTGGATGCGTCTTTAAAACAGAATTGTTCAATTTGTGAATCTGTTTCTGAGACGCCAAGCATGAATGAATCGAAGGAGGATGAGCCACTGGCTCCAGTTCCAATGGAGAATTCTGATGCTCCTGCGAGTTGCTCATGGTCTCCTGGGGTAAAGGAGATTCCAAGAGCAAGAGCCAGTTGGACGCTCCTCAGAAGACCGGTCTTTTCGAGCATAAGGAGTTCTTCTTCCCATGAGTGGCCTAAGATCTCTCTAGCTCATTGGGCATTGCGGCTTCCGAGCCGGTATTCGGCGGTCCATCCTTATCGCAAGTCCATGAAGTCAAGTGCAAATGCCATCTCTAATATTGACACTGACTCAACTCCTCCTTCCGGTGCTGTCCATGATGAAGAAGGGGTACTTTCAAAGGAGTTGGAGTCTCTTCAAGAGAAGTATTCATCAGTTTGTAGATTGTTCAGCTACAAGGAACTTGTAAACACTACCTCCAACTTCTCACCAGGTTGTTGTTTTCCATTTCCCTCCTCATTCTTCACTATATTATCTTTGTATACTCACGTTGAATTTGTATCTGATTCTCATTTGGATCTTCAATGCAGAGAAATTAATTGGGAAGGGAGGCTGCAGCCGAGTCTATAAGGGTTGTCTTTCGGATGGCAAGGAAGTGGCAGTGAAAATTTTGAAGCGCTCTGAAAATGCATTGAGAGATTTTTTTTCGGAGATTGAGATTGTCACCACCTTGCATCATAAGAACATTATTTCTCTGATTGGGTTTTGCTCTGAGAACAACAGTCTCATACTGGTTTTTGACTACTTGTCACGGGGTAGCTTAGAAGAAGTTCTTCATGGTGTGCATGTTACAGTCACTTAAGTTTAATGTCAAAATTTTGTTGTTTTTCTTCTTCTTATTCACTGAATACTGTTTCCTAGGTGAGAAAGAGAACAAGCCTGTTCTTAGTTGGTCCACTAGATATAAGGTGGCTATGGGTGTAGCGGAGGCACTTGATTACCTACATGGTGGTAGTGGTGCTGAAACTGTGATCCATAGAGATGTGAAGTCTTCAAACATCCTTCTCTCCGAGGATTTCGAACCACAGGTCTAATATTGTTTTCCAGTACATAAGATGAGCAGATTGTAGTGTATCAGCTTGTCACAATCTTCTTGTTGTCATCACTTCAGTTGTCTGATTTTGGACTTGCAAAGTGGGCATCGACATCGACATCAAGTCCAACTTCTGGTGATGTAGCAGGAACATTCGGGTTTGCATCATCGTCTAAATAAATATACATAGATTTTGCTTGCACTATGGCTGTTGGATCAAATATAAGGCCTTCTAATCTATTTTCTCCTTCATGGCAGGTATTTGGCTCCTGAATACTTCATGTATGGGAAAGTCAACAAAAAGATTGATGTCTATGCTTTTGGTGTCGTGCTTCTCGAGCTTCTTTCAGGAAGGAAGCCCATCAGCACAGGGTGCCCCAAGGGCCAGGAGAGCCTGGTCATGTGGGTAAGTCCTTGGGGCTCAACTTATTGCATCTTAATTTTGAGAACTGATAGCTAGTTGGTCAGCTAGCTTCCACCATTAAGACTAAAGAGCAGAATGTACTGTTCCAAACAACAAACTGCACTGCATTTATATTCAGAGACTTGATGATGATATGTATAACCTTCTTTTTAGCTCCTCAATGAAGATAGTCCAACATTTCTAATTTTTAGTGATGGCAGGCAAAGCCAATCAAACTTTACTTCTGTATTTTAGTAATGAAAATAGTCCAACATCCTTAATTTTTATGGTGATGGCAGGCAAAGCCAATCCTTCAAGTTGGCGAAGTCAAACAGCTGGTGGATCCATGTTTAGGAAATGAATACGATAGCGATCAGATGGAAAGGGTGACTCTAGCTGCTTCCCTTTGCATCAGGAGGGCTCATCAATCCCGGCCCCAAATAGCCCTTGTAAAATCTAATCTCCCATGTTATCTTTTAACCAAGTTCCTTGTGTTAGGTAGCACTACTTTAAGGCAGTGTTTTGTTGCTTGGTACCGGGAAGGCAACGTTGCCAGTTCATTTTCATCGAACCATTTCTATGAGAACTAATAAAGGGATGTCGATGTGGGGTTAGTGTCTTTCTCTAATAAAACTTGAAAGCAATCAAACATTGGTTTTCAATAAATAACTAAGGTTCACCAATTGGGGCTTTTATAACTGAACAATCAAATGCTCTCCACAGAGTTGACTGAAGCACCACAAATTTTATTATACACTGAGTTGCATGGGTTAAAATGTAACTTTAGCTTTATGAAATTCATGCATCTTTTATTTCACAACAGGTTTTGAAGCTACTCCAAGGGGATGATGATGTTGTCAAGTGGGCAAGGTCGAAAGTAAGCACTTCCGAAGGGCTTGATGAGTTGGATGATGAGTTAATACACCCAAAATCTATCATCCAATCCCATCTTAACCTTGCACTTCTTGATGTGGATGATGACTCATTATCGATCAGCAGCACAGAGCATACTGTTGATTTTATAACCGCAAACACTTCCATGGAGGATTACTTGAAAGGAAGATGGAGCTGTTCCTCAAGCTTCAATTAAGTAACTTCTTGTAGATGTGGTATCCAAGTTTTTTTTTTTTCCCTTTTTTCCTTTTATTTAAATGTACAGTGTTTATATTTTCTGATTCCTTTGATTTGATCTATTTGTTTTAACTTGATGCAGGAAGCAGTATGGTCTAAAGTGCCCACTTCCTTGCCTCTTCACATGCTAGTCTATTGTGAGATTGTTTTTGAAGAACAATTCCGCACTGTCTTCTCAAATGAAATGCAGGGAACTAACAACAGGGAGTCGATGGCTTTTTGTGTAGTCAAAGAGTGATCATCAGAATTGTCATCTAATTGGTTGAGCCCACAATTATATGAAGCTGTAAGGTTGCCTCCAATGAATAATAAAAATTCCTGCAGCATGTTTCTTCTAATTGTTTGAACTTGAAATTCCATGAGCATTTGTAGATCAACTTGGGCTATACCATGCGATCTTATGTTCAGCATTGTTTAGGCGAGGTGAAAGTTAATGTTGAAAGCTATGAAGTTTGTTCTGCTCTATTGACCAACTGGCTTGTTTGTTTAGATGCAGGACTTGCAGTCTCCATAGAAGCTAGAGGCTGTGAAGTTTCCAATTGTTGAACTTAAAAGATTACGAGGCCAAAAGGTTGCAAAAGTAGATGATAAAATCCTGAAACTAATTTAGCTGGTATGGTCTAGCATAAACAGAACTCTGTCCTGAATAAATATTATTCTCATAAAAGTATTGCTACATTGTATATATGGTTATCAATAAATGATTTATGAAATGTCTAAGGTAAGAAAATTTAACTCACATTTGTACATGGTTCTTTGCTTTCTCAAATCAACTTTTTTGTTTTTTGTCCCCAATGATTTGAGTTTTAACTTTCTACCATCATTTACTTTGCTGCTCTTGCATGCAAATATACTGCTAACTCCACAGCTAGGTTAAATTCCTGTCAATTTTCTCTGTTACTTGGTTTATATCTACCTTTTCTATCTTTCTGCGCACACATGCTTATAATAAGCCATCCAAATCAAGACAGCATCCTCGATTAGCTCAAGATCTCATCAGTTGGAAAATACCAACACAACAAACATACAATGAATTATTGCAAGTTGTCGAGATCAGTATCAAAGCTGTGATCAGGGTGAAATGTGAGATGTGATGTTGGGAACAAACGTAATAGCCAGGGTTAACCAGCAAAGCAGCTAGGCCACAACTGGGATCGTTGCCTCCTTCGTATTAAACTACCAGATAAAATTGGTGCCTGGATGAACCAGATGCTCAGTTTCAGAGCTCCATTGGAAGTGTTCTAAATTTGTTTAAGGAATATTTGATATTGGCCTTTCTGTAAGATGCTTGACTTGAACTGCAAACCTGATCTTACCAGCCGTGACCCAAACTGAACATTCCGGGTTGGGTCTAAGTCATACTTGACCTCGGTCCCGTCAGAATGACCCACCGAATCTAAAATCCTTTC